>NC_041383.1:149426240-149458704 GCF_002162155.2 Triticum dicoccoides | reverse complement strand
CCTCCCCGTGCCCCGCAGCCCGATCCCGCTCGCGCCCGAACTCCGGCCACCGCCCAAGTGGTCGCCGCCGTCGATTTAGGCCGTCTCCGGTGAAACGGAGAGCACCAGTGGATGCGCGCGAACCCCAGCTTCCCGTGCGTGCCCTCCGCTGCTCGATTGGGCGCCGGAGTGGCAATCCCGCGCCCTCCGCCGTGTTTGCTGCCGCCGGCGGCTAAACGCCGGCGTGTTAGCCCCAGTTGACCAGGGGGTTTGACCTCCCCTGGCTCAATGACAAGTGGGGCCCGTCCCTGCTAATTCTAGTTTAGGATTAGTTTAAATTTAATTAACCTCTGTTATTTAACCATGACACTGTCGGGTGGACCCCACGTGTCAGATTTGACCTGGACAGCCGCGTTGACCCGCTGATGTAGTGATGACGTCATGCTGACGCAGTTATCCTTTTTCTGGAATTATTTTTAATCAGGAAATTCCAGAAAATTAGCAAAACTTCAAAGATTCATAGAAATTCAACCGTAGCTCAGATTGAAATAATTTATATATGAAAAATTATCAGAAAAATGTAATCCATCCATCTGTGCTAGTTTCGTGCATGACAAACCAACTTATACATGCTGAATATGAGAAACACATTATGGCATATATAGGAGCTTAATTTGGAGATGCATTTGAACCTTTGGTTCAAATGGATTTCAACCAAATAGATACTAGTTGCATTAGCTCAAGCAGCATCACATCTACATGCCATGCTCATGCATCATATTGTTGCATATGTTTGTGTATTGATTGCCGACACCGTTCCTTCTTGATAGGTCCTGCTCCGGAGACCGTTCCAGAGTACCTGTCTGAGGAGCAGTGCCCCCCTGTTGATCTACCAGGCAAGCAAACCCCCTTGTTCATTCCGATATAATCCTACTCTCTCGCTCCTGCTCTCAGTTATTGCATTAGGACAACAACGATTCATCTGCTACTTTGTGCTGCGGTAGTTGAACCCATTCCTCTGCATGACCTGTCATTGCCACAGTAAATAGTTGAAACCCACTAGCATGTGTAGGAGTTGATTGAGCCATGTTGTGTTCCTACCATGCTATGCCTGCTATTGCTTAGAGTTGTGTCAGGTCTGATTCATTGGGAATGAATTGGAGTGTTACGATATGTTCTGGTGCTGAGAATTAAGTGTGTGAACACGATTTGGTAAAGGTAGCGGTGAGAGGCCATGTAGGAGTACATGGTGGGTTGTCTCACTGGAACCGTCCTTAAGCACTGAGTTCTATGTATGTTGTCCAATGACTCGATACTACCACACATTGGGCTCCGGGCGCTCCAAGCCTTCTCGACTTATTAACCAACTTGATCTCTGTCCAGGAGTCGCAACTAGTTTCTGGTGTTTGTAGGCGGTGTTAGTAGTCTACCAAGTGGCACCCGGCCAGGTGGGCTTGGGACAGACTAGGCACAAGTGGCACGGTGTACCAAGCGTAGATCCATCCGGCGAGGTGGGCTTGGGAACCCTGCACACATCATTTGGGGCCGTGAGTGAAACCCCGGCCGGATCTCCTTGCGGATGGAACCTGAATAGGCGATAAACCTGGGCTAGAGTCTTGTGTGGTTAGTCAGGTCGTGGCCGACACCCTCGCCAGGCTTCCACTTGAAGGTTGCCGAGATACATGACGTGTACATGGCGGTAAGTGGCGAGAGCGTGCGTGAAGAAGTACACCCCTGCAGGGTTAACATGATCTATTCGAATAGCCGGGTCCGCGGTTATGGACTTCTTGGATGCTTACATGGTACATAGACAACTTGAAGTGGATACTATAAAATGCTCAAGACAAGTGTGAGTGCTATGGATGGCCTTCTCGTAGGGAGACGGGAATGAATCCATAGTAGTGTATTGTGTGGTGATTAGTGGACTCGTGTGCGCCATATCACCTCAAGAGTTTCTGGTAGTCGTAGAACAGGATAGCCACTGAGTCAAAGCTGGCTTGCTGCAACTAAACTCCACATTACTCTCTTGATACAAATGCATGTATGATAGGATCTGATGTAAGTCTTGCTGAGTACCTTTGTACTCATGTTGCTTTATTTATGTTTTTGCAGCGGAGACTGCAGTCTTACTAGTGTTCTCATGGACTTCGACTAGTAGCTTGTACCTCAGCTACGATCTTGATCGGATGTTGTAGATAGTCAGGTTTTCAGCCTTTTTCATTTATAGATGTCTGTACTCAGACATGTAATGCTTCCGTTTGTTGCTTGATTGCTCTGAATGTTGGGTCATGTGACCCCTGTTGTAATAAATGCTATGATGGCTCTTCTGAGCCTTTATCTATATGAGTTGTTGAGTTATGCTGTGATGCCATGTTGTACAGCACATACTTGCATGTTATGCGTACGTGTAATGTGTATTGCTATGTGTGGGATCTGACTATCTAGTTGTTTATCCTTAGTAGTCTCTCTTACCGGGAAATGTCTCCTAGTGCTTCCACTGAGCCCTGGTAGCTTGCTACTGCTCCAGAACACTTAGGCTGGCCGGCATGTGTCCTTCTTCGATCATGTGTCTTTCCCTTTCGGGAAATTTCACGCAATGAATACCGGAGTCCTGTTAGCCCGCTACAGCCCGGTTCACCGGAGTCCTATTAGCCCAGTGCTACAGCCTGGATTCACTCACTGATGACCGACACGTTCGATGCTGGGTCATGGATGCCTGTCCCTGTAAGTTAGTGCCACTTTGGGTTTACGACTAGCCATGTCAGCCCGGGCTCTTTATCATATGGATGCTAGCGACACCATCATATACGTGTGCCAAAAGGCGCAAACGGTCCCGGGCAAAGGTAAGGCGACACCCGTGGGGATACCGTGCGTGAGGCCGCAGAGTGATATGAGGTGTTACATGCTAGATCGATGTGGCATTGAGTCGGGGTCCTGACAAGCCGGCCCCGCCGTCAACTAGCATCTTAGTGACCTTGAGGTTGCGGATAGTTGGTGAAACCAACATCAGCAAGCACCCGACCGCAGTTATGCGATCAGGGTCGTCCTCAATATTAAAGATGATAGGCATGCCGGACCATTTCAGAGGCTTGCGTGACTCGATGGGTGGTTCTGCTGCATTGACTTCCCGCACCCACTGCTTGAGCTGGCGGTGTGAAGTATGCAGAGAAGCACCACCGTCAACGCACAGGACCTCTGTGGCTTTCTGGAACTCCTGCTCATCGGTCTCATCATCATCCATATCTTCATCGTCGTCGTCATCTTCATCCCTGTCGCGGCCGCGGGGAGGTCTGTCTCCTTGCCGCTGCTTGGCCTTGCCGCGGCGTCCTCCCCGGCCGGGGCGTTTCATGCCAGCTCCTCCAGCACCTTCCTGGGCTTTCTCCTTGTCGCGTCGCTCGTATTCAGCCTTTTGCTGCTCGACAAGCTGCTCGACCTTCTTGCAGCTCTGAAGGTCATGGCCCTTGGTGCGGTGGATCTTGCAGTACTGCTTGTTGGTGTCGTCCTGCTTGTCGGCGATCGCCACAGCCTGGTAGCTGGTGCCCGCGGCAATCTCCTTGCCGGAGCTACCAGCTTTGGCTTTCTTGCCGGACTGCTCAACGACTAGCACCTCTTTGCCTTTCTTCTTCCTGTTGTTCTGCCGCCGGTTTTTCCTTGCCGGGGCAGTCTCCTCACTATCAGATCCTCCTGCTCCTGTATTCTCTCTGGGGAGTTTCCTCCCTTCCTCAGCACATGCACACTTGTCAGCCAGGGCATATAGCTCACTGACGTCTCTGATCTTGCACATCGCCATCTCCTCCCGCATCCTGCGGTTCCGCATGTTCTGATGGAACACGCTGATTACCGCGGCAGGGTGGACATCTGGGATGTTGTGCTGTACACGGCTAAATCTCTGAATGTACTTGCGCAGGGGCTCTCCTTCCTTCTGGGCGAGCAGATGAAGGTCACTCTCTTGGCCATGAGGTTTGTGGCCGCCTGTAAAGGCGCCGACAAACTGATGGCATAGATCTGCCCAAGAGGATATGGAGTTGTCCGGCAAGTGCATGAGCCAGGATCTGACATTGGGTTTGAGCACCAGCGGGAAGTAGTTTGCAAGGATCTTGTCGTCCTGTCCCCCGGCAGCTTGCACCGCGATGGTGTAGATGCTGAGGAACTCCGACGGATGCGACTTGCCGTCGTACTTCTCTGGCACGTCTGGTTTGAAATTCTTTGTGCTGGGCCACTGGACTTGCCGCAGCTCACGAGTGAACGCAGGGCAACCTACCGCGTATGGCAAGTCGCCTGGTTCCCCTGGCGCATGCACGTCGACAGAGGGCCCAGTGCACTGGTCTGATTGACGTCGCGCTTCTCTTCGGCGCTCGATGCGAGTACGAGCATCTTCTTGTTGTCGTTCATGAAGAACTTGGCGCTGATCGCGACGAGCTCGTGGATCTGACGATGCGGTGGAGTCGCTGTCGAGGTTGATCCGGCGGGTCGGCGATCTTGGCCTTCGGGGTGGAGAGTGCCTGGTGGTTGCACCTCCGCCGGTTTCGTCGCCATTGGCTCGTGCCTGGCGGTCCTGCCGCGGCAGCGATGTGCTTGGCTGCCGCGGAGTGTCGCCGTTAGCGAAACCGATGAGACTCTGAATGGTGGCCCTCCATCCGTCGATCTTGTCTTCCGTTGGAGGGTAATCCAGGAGCAGTTGAGCTCGCACCAGAGCTTCTGCTGGAGTGGTGGGAGGCAGTGGCGAACGGTGCGAGGAGCGGGATATGCTCGGACTTCTAACTATGTTAGAAGGAGCAGTATCCCGTCCAGGCGACCGTGCCTCGCTCGTGCCAGCATGTTGGCGTGCATGCTGGTCTTGAGCACCCCGAGATCCACCAGCTCGATCTTGGCCCAACAAACGTATGGTATTGCGAGTACCATGATGCTGTCGGTCCTGCGCCTCCTGAGATGGGCGCGGTACGTGTACGGACGCCGAGGTCTGCGCAGCCTTGTCCTTGGACCTGGCAGCACCGTGAGCTTCCTCGTCGATGCACGTTCTTTTGCCAGTGTCTACCCCACCACTCGTTTGCTCCGGTGGTGGTGGGATCGACGTGGACGGAACAGCTGCCGCCGAAGTCTTCTTCTTCGGTGGCATGTCGATGAAGAATATGAAGATCTAGCTCGTGTGAACGCCGGATCAGGTTCACACAACCTTGACGCCCCCTACCTGGCACGCCAAAGATGTCGGGGAAGCTGATCCACGAACACCTATGGGGACCAGCGGACCGAGCCCCTTTCGGTTCGGCAGGGGGTGGAGATCGCACGAAGAGAGGATCGAGGCGAAACACACGAGCAGTTTACCCAGCTTCGGAGCTCTCCGGAGAGATAATACTCCTACTGCTGCTTGTCTGATTGTATTGAGTTCTTGCTCAGGAGCACTGAGTGCTACAGTACACTAGAGCTGCTAACGAGACCGAGCGTGAGTGTTTTCTGGTTCCGAACCCCCCTCTACGTTGCGTAAGGGCCTCCTTTTATACGCACAAGGGGTCACCGACAGGTGGCAACGTAGACAAGGGTAAAAATGGAAAAAGAGGGGTGGTTGGTACAGCTACCTGAACAGTGTATCCTACCTAACCCTGACGGCAGGGGACAAAGGCATTGAATGCCCTTCTGCGTCGCCCAAATAGTGCAAAAAGGACCGTCAGGGACGCCACCGCCTGCCACGATGGCAATCTTGTCAGCGTCGCATGCCACCGCGCACTGTTGGCTGCACAGCCTCTCGCCACGCGCTCCTGGAAAGGCCCCAAGGCGACACGTTGGTGGATGTGCTGGAGCATGGGTACAGAGTGGTCGCTTGCCGCGGCAAGCGCCTTGCCGCGGTCGTTGTCTTGTCGCGTCCGGAAGCTTGTCGCTCACTGGGCCTTGCCGGGACGCGCGGCGCGTCGCGGCAAGTTCCTTGAAACGCCTTGGTTGGCCTTCCCGGCAAGCTCCTCTTGTCGGGGCCTTGTCTCCTTGGCTTAAATACTTTGTTCTTGAATGGCTCCAAAGGAACCATGAGGACCTTGGCGGTCACCCGGCAAGCCTTGCCGCGGGGTGCTGCAACTGCCCGTGCACAAGTTCGGGATACTACGGTACCCCTACTCTAGTACACCGACACTCTGTGAGGCAGACGAGTGTTACCAGCAAATGGATAGATTCTGTTGCTGCTTGAACACCTTCAATGGGTTGAGTGAAGCTTTGGTGCTCGGCATTCTGAAGACAAAGAGGCTTCTTAGAAGGGTCAGGATATATAGCTTCAACTGACATATCAACCTCAGGTAGAAAAATCACATGATTGCGAGCAGAAGGTTGATAGTTGACAGTAGAGTGTCGCTTTATGAGGCACATGACCCACGGAGCATAAAACTTCAGACCAAAGAGATCAGAACCAGAGAGATCAGAACCAGAGGCAGCCAGTTGTCTGATGAAGAAATCTTGTGCATTGAAACTGGTGCCATTGTAAATGTAGAAGACCAAAGTCTTCATAGCTCCTTCAAGCTTTGCCGCTGATGAATGTCCTTTGACAGGCCATAGAGTCCGCCTGATGATATGATATATGGTGCGTGGCAGATACTCAAGGTCTTCAACAAAGAACTCTGTTGGATATTCAGCATCACGGGGCAAAGGCTTCATCATGCTCAGCATCTGACTCATATTGGGTTCAGGCCTATGAAAGATGCTTTCCAGGGCATTGTGATGATGTTGACAGCCAGGTTCATACAGTTCTCCAGGAGTGGCAAGCCCTGTAAGCTCGATGATGTCCATAGCTTTGGCTTCATGATGAACATTTCCAGTCATCCACTCAAGAACCCATGTCTTGATGTCTCTGTTGTAGCCGCGAATGTGCAGAGTGGCATAGAATTGAAGCAATAGCTCTTCATTCCAATGTTCTTTGTCTGTCACAAAGTGGAGCAAACCAGCATCATGAAAGCAATCAAGTGCTTCTTCTAAGCATGGCAGTCCAGCAATGACTTCAGTGTCAAGGCGCATATGAGGGAAAATGCGCCCTTGATCATATAACACGCATGAGTAATAGCTTCTCTGTTGATAGCTCCAGAACCGATCTGATGCAATTCTTGGCTTCGTGTAGGGGTTCTTCGAGCTGTCAAAGAATGTGTTGTGGCTCTTGATGTCAGGACCCCGACTCGATGTCACATCGATCTAGCTGGTAACACCCCATATCACTTTGCGGCCTCACGCACGGTATCCCCACGGGTGTCGTCTTACCTTTTCCCGGGACCGTTTGCGCCTTTTGGCTCGCGTATATGAAAGTGTCGCTAGCATCCATATGATAAAGAGCCCGGGCTGACATGACTAGTCATAAACCCAAAGTGGCACAGACTTACAGGGACAGGCATCCATGACCCAGCTTCGAACGTGTCGGTCATCAGCAAGTGGGTCCGGGCTGTAGCACTGGGCTAGCAGGACTCCGGTAAACCGGGCTGTAGCGGGCTAACAGGACTCCGGTACTCAAAGCGTGACATTTCCCCGAAGGGACAGACACAGGAACGAAGAAGGACACATGCCGGCCAGCCTAAGTGTTCCAGAGCAGTAGCAAGCTACCATGGCTCAGCGGTAACACTAGGAGACATTTCCCGGTAAGAGAGGCTACTAAAGATAAACAACTAGATAGTCAGATCCCACACATACCAAGCATTTCAATCACACACACAATATGCTCGATATGTGCAAATACAACGAAGCATCACAACATGACTCTATGACACAAGTACTTTATTTAAGGCTCAGTGAGCCATACATAACATACACACAAAGGTACGGGTCTCACGACCCAACATACAAGTCATACAATCATACAAGCCAGCAGCGGAAGTAACTTGTCTGAGTACAGACAACTAGTAAAATAAAAGAGGCTTGGAAAGCCTCTGGCTATACTATGTGGTCCTTCACAAGCTCAGGGTCACCACCTGGGTCTTTAGCCTACTCGTTGATGTCAACGTCTACATAGAACCCATCAGAAGGGGTTGCAGCGTCTTCTGTAAAAATGTAGATTATAGCAACATGAGTACAAAGGTACTCAGCAAGACTTACATCAGATCCTACATACATGCATAGTATCAAGAAGGGTTGGTGGAGTTATTGCAGCAAGCCAGCTTTGACTCTTGGCTAGGCTATCCTACGATACTTCAACTTGAAAAAGTTTTGCGCACACGAGTCCACTATTCACCACTTCAATACACTACCGAGGATCCACCTCCGTCCTCCTACGGAGGAGCCATCCTCGGCACTCACACTTATCTTGAGGCTTTTAGTAGTTTCCATTTACTTGTCTATGAACTGTATAGGCAACCAAGTAGTCCTTTACCGCGGACGCGGCTATTCGAATAGATCATGTTAACCCTGCAGGGGGTACTTCTTCATACACGCTCTCACCACTTACCGTCGTTTACACGACATGTACTCGGCAACCTTCAAGCGGAAGCCCAACGTGGGTGTCGGCCACGACCTACCTAATCACCTAAGCCTCCAGTCCAGGTTTATCGCCTATTCAGGTTCCATCCGCAGGGAGTCCGGCCGAGGTTTCCCATACGGCCCCGAACGATGTGAACAGGGTTCCCGAGATACCTAACGGGTATTCGGTACACCCGGCCACGTACCTACCGCATCACAGCCCACCCCTACGGTCAGCGCTGTCCACGGCCTCCAGTAGGCTACAAACACCAGAAACTACTTGCAACTCCTGGACGGAGAACTAGGGTGAATAAGAAGTCGAGAGGGTCCATTGGTTTCGGGCCCAATGCATGGTAGTAGCTGATTCTTAAAGCACACATACAGATCTCAGTGCTTAAGGTCGGCTTCAATGAAACAACCCACCATGTACTCCTACATGGCCTCTCATCGATACCTTTACCAAAACGTGTTCACCACACCACTCTCATTACCGACATAAGCATTTCACTCTAGCCCATCACCCAGATGAACCAGACCTGACACGACTCTAAGCATAGCAGGCATAGCAAGGTAGGAACAACACATACATATGGCTCAATCAACTCCTACACATGCTAGTGGGTTTCATCTAGTTACTGTGGCAATGACAGGTCATGCAGAGGAAATGGGTTCAACTACCGTAGCACACAGCAGTTTGAATCGCGTTGTCTTAATGCAGTAAAAGAGAGCAGGAGCGAGAACATGGGATTGTATCGATATGATCAAATGGTTGGTTGCTTGCCTGATGGTTCGATGCACGGATACGGTTCTTCGTTAGGGTAGTCACGGTACTCCTCGGGGACAGATCCTGTCGTAAAGGATAACGATACACAGGCATCACCAAACAATGTGCAACAATATTATGCATGCATGAAACATGGCAATATGAGTGTGTTGGGCTAATGCAACTAAAGCCAGAAGGGTTTGAACAAATTTGAATCAAAGATTCAAATTTCAATTTCAAATATGGCCTTTTAAAGTGCTTTTCCTTGTTCTGATTAAAACATCCATTTAACTTGTTGGATCATGCATGAAAATAGTACAGATGGATAGATTGGATTTTTCTGATCATTTTTCATATATAATTTGTCCAATTTGGAGTTACAGAATAAAAGTTATGAATTTTTGAAGTTTAATTAATATTCTGGAATTTCCTGATTTAATTTAAATCCAGAAATATCATTTACTGCGTCAGCCTGACGTCACAGTGACATCAGCAGGTCAACAGGGCTGGCTCGGGTCAAACCTGACGTGTGGGGTCCACACGTCAGTGACACAGGGGCTAATCCCGTGTTCACCCGGGCTGGTTAGCTTTGACTAAGCCCTGGGGCCCACTTGTCAGCGTCAGTAGGTGGTGGTTTAGTGGCTAATTAACTAGGCCATGTCAGCTCGCCGGAGTTCTGGCCGGCGGCGACCATCAGTGCGGCGGCGATAGTGGTTTTGGTCGTTTCGGCCACCAAATGAACCGCGGAGGCCACCGGAGTGAAGCTGAGGACGACCCGCGGCTCTTGGCGGAGTCCGTTGGGGTCGGGGTGGCCGGAGTCGACGGCGGCGAGCTCGGCTGCGGCGGCCGGGGTTCGGTCGTGCACGGGAACGGTGTTGCAGGGTGTTAGGGGGGGTGTTGGAGCGTGCTACGTGCTCCTAGTGAGATGTGGAGCACGATGGCGTGCTCGGTTGGGCGCTACGGCGATCGTGGCCACGACGGCGACATCGCCGGCGGCGTGAAGCTTTCGGCCGCGGTGGGGCTAGGGCCTAGGGGTCGGGAGAGAGAAGGGGAGAAGGGGGAAACGGTGGCGTAGCTCACCGCGGTTGCAGTGGGCGTCGAAGCGGGCTCGGGGACGCGTCGGAGACGACGAATTTGACGGCGACGGTGGTCGGAGTCCGAAGAGGGGAACGGCGACGTGGCGGCGATGCAGGGCTTCCGGGGACCCGTGGAGCGGTGGGGAGGAAGAAGGAGTCGAGGCGGAGCTTCTGAGCTGGTCGGGGAAGCGAGGGGTGGTCGGAGACGGTGGCTAAGGCGAACGGCAGCGACGGTGAGCTTCGGCCGTGAGAGAGAGAGAGAGTGAGGGAGAGCCGGGGGAGAGTGAATGGGGTGTCGGCGAGGTCGGGGCGACGACCAGAAGACGATCCACGCGGCGCAACGGCGACCAGGGCGATGCAGAGAGGCTGGGTGGTGCGTGGCGAGCTCGGGCGCGCCATGCTCACCTCCCTGCCTGCTCTGGCGAGGGGAAGCAGCTGGCTGGCACGGGCCAGCACAGTGCTGGGCCGGCTGGGCTGGGTCGGTTGCTGGCTGGGCCGCACAGGTAAGTCTTCCCCTTTCTTTTCTGTTTTCTGTTTTTATTTCATATAACTGCAACTTTGTTGAATTAAATAAAATACCTAGGCAACTCCAAAAATCACCAAACTACTCCTGGTCCATAGTTGGATTATTTCCAACATGAAACATTTTAGTTTGGAGATATTTGAGCATTTAAATATTTTATATAATTTTAAATGCCCAAATTCAAATAGTTATGATTTAATTCAAAACCCTAGGATGGCCTAGGAAAATGTGCACCACTTTTGGCAGAGGTTCTGAACCAAGGCAAAAATGATGGGCATTTTAGAAGGGCATTTCAGGTTCATTGAAAAATTATTTTAGTAAACCCTAGTTGGTTTCAGAGGGGACTGGGGGTTCTGTCATCCCCATTTCAAGTTTCTGGTGAATGAGTAAACATGATGCAACACTCTAATGCATAACTAGCTAGGGTGTGACAACTCACCCCCACTCAAAAGAATCTCGTCCCGAGATTTGGGTTCCTCCGGGAAGAAGGCGGGATATTCAAGTCGAAGACGATCCTCCCTTTCCCAGGTTGCTTCATCTTCAGAATGGTGCGACCATTGAACCTTGAGAAACTTGATATTATGACGTCGCGTGGTACGTTCGGCTTGATCGAGGATACGAATGGGGTACTCTCGATAGGTAAGATTATCTTGGAGATCAAGCGTTTCATGGTCCACTTCACGGATAGGATCCGAGAAGCAACGCCTGAGTTGAGAAATGTGGAAGACATCGTGAACTCTGGAGAGGTGCGGAGGTAGTTCCAATTGGTAGGCAACTTCTCCTCGTTTGGCAAGAATGCGAAAAGGTCCAATGTAACGAGGAGCCAATTTGCCTTTGATACCGAAACGATGGGTTCCCTTCAGAGGGGTGACCCGAAGATAAGCCTTCTCGTCAACCTCGAAAGTCATAGCCTTATGTTTTCGGTCATATTGACTCTTTTGACGAGATTGGGCTGTTTTCAACTTTTCACGAACGATACGAACTTGTTCTTCTGCTTCCTGAATCATATCCGGGCCAAAGAATTGTCTTTCCCCGGTCTCTGACCAGTTAAGGGGTGTTCGACATCGCCGTCCATAGAGGACTTCAAAAGGGGCTTTACCCAAGCTGGATTGATAGCTGTTGTTGTAAGCGAATTCGGCAAATGGAAGGCACTTCTCCAAGTCCATTCCGAACGAGATAACAGAGGCTCGAAGCATGTCTTCTAGAATCTGATTGACGCGTTCCACTTGACCACTTGACTGAGGGTGGAAAGCGGTGCTAAAGGAGAGACGGGTTCCCATAGCATTTTGGAAACTTTCCCAAAATCGAGAGGTGAAAAGACTTCCTCGATCCGAATTGATTTCCAAAGGGACACCATGAAGAGACACTATTCGGGAGATGTATAAGTCTGCCAGCTGACTAGCGGTTATACTCTCACGAACAGGTAAGAAATGAGCTACTTGGGAAAGACGATCGACCACAACGAAAATAGCATTATTCCCTCTTTTGGTCCTGGGAAAACCGGTAATGAAATCCATACCAATTTTATCCCATTTCCATTCAGGAATAGCTAATGGTTGAAGGGTGCCAGCAGGCCGTTGATGCTCTGCTTTTACACGACGACAGACATCGCAATTAGCAATATACTGAGCGATTTCTCTCTTCATCTTAGTCCACCAGAACCTCTGGCGTAGGTCCTGATACATTTTTGTGCTACCGGGGTGAATGGTGAGAGGAGATTCATGAGCTTCCTTAAGGATTAATCGCCTTAGGTTGCGCACTTTGGGAACTACTAGTCGATTCCCGAAGTATACGACTCCTTGATCATTAACGGAGAAACAATTCGCAATTCCTTTCTGAATGTTTCTCTTGATGCGGGAGATTCCCGGATCTACCTTCTGTGCGTTGATAATTTGATCCGTAAGGGTAGGTTTTGCCACCAAGGTGGAGAGAAAACCTTGAGGTACAATGTGAAGGTTAAGCTTCCGAAATTCCTCATGGAGAAGCGGTTGACTTTGTTGTAACATCAGGTTGTTACAATAAGATTTACGACTTAGCGCATCAGCCATGACGTTGGCTTTCCCTGGGGTATAGGTTATCCCTAAGTCGAAGTCTGTGATCAATTCAACCCAACGTCTCTGCCTGAGATTCAAATCCGGTTGGGTGAAAATATACTTCAGACTTTGGTGATCAGTGAATATTTTGCAACGATTACCGAGGAGATAATGTCGCCAGGTCTTAAGTGCATAGACTACGGCTGCAAGCTCTAGGTCATGAGTGGGATAATTCTCCTCATGTGGGTGCAATTGCCGTGAAGCGTAAGCAATTACGTGTCGATCTTGCATGAGAATGCAACCTAGTCCTTGTCGCGAGGCGTCGCAGTAGATAACAAAGTCCTTGGAGAAGTCTGGCGGTACCAGTACGGGAGCAGAGGTCAGGCGTCTTTTCAGTTCCTGAAAGCTGTGCTCACATTGTGGAGTCCATTCGAACTTCTTATCTTTCTTGAGGAGTTCAGTTAGAGGTTTAGCAACCTTGGAGAAGTTCTCGACAAAGCGACGGCAATAGCTCGCTAAGCCTAGAAAACTCCGAACTTGCTTGACTGATTCGGGCGGAGTCCAATCAAGGACGGCTTGAACTCGCTCAGGGTTAACAGCAATACCTTTACCAGATATTACATGACCCAGATAGGTCACTTCTGACAACCAGAATTCACATTTAGAGAATTTGGCATAAAGGCGATGCTCTCGAAGTTTCTTCAACACTAGCCTTAGATGTTCGGCATGTTCTTCCTCGTTCTTGGAGTAGATGAGTATATCATCGAGATAAACCACGACGAATTTATCCAAATACTCCATGAAGATTGAGATCATTAACCGAGAAAAGGTGGCTGGAGCGTTGGTTAATCCGAAGGACATAACGGTGTACTCGTATTGGCCATAGCGAGTAACAAAGGCCGTTTTAGGAATGTCCCCGTTTCTGATTTTGATTTGATGGTAGCCCAACCTCAAATCCATCTTGGAGAAGACTGAGGATCCAGCGAGCTGATTATACAGGTCGTTGATCCTGGGAAGTGGATATTTGTTCTTGATTGTGACCAAATTGACAGGTCGGTAATCTACAACCATCCGGTCCGTACCATCCTTTTTCTTAACGAATAGGACGGGGCAAGCCCACGGAGATGAACTAGGGCGGATGAAACCCCTTTTCAAGGATTCATCGAGTTGTTTCTTAAGCTCGGCTAGTTCTAGGGGTGCCATCTTATAGGGTCTTCTAGCAATCGGAACGGTTCCTGGAATGAGATCTATTACGAACTCAACATCCCTGTCAGGTGGAACACCTGGCAATTCCTCTGGAAAGACATCCGGGAAGTCACGGACTACCGGAACGTCCTCAAGATCTGGCAAAGGGCTGGCATTAAGAGAATATAATTGTCGCTTGGCTATTCGGGTCAAGACATTGACTATCTTCCCCGAAGGATGGGTGAGTTGAACAGTCCTAGAGAAGCAATCAATTTTGGCTTGATGAGCTGACATCCAGTCCATACCCAAAATGATATTAATATCCGAAGATTTAAGGGCTATCAAGGATGCAAGGAAAACAAGTCTGTCGACTTGGATCTCATTTCCATAACTTACCCTAGAGGTCTGCCATCTAGACCCAGGGGTAGAGATTTCCATAGTGGATGGCAAGTCACAGAATGCAACGTTATGCAAACGGGCATAACTTTCAGATATAAAAGAATGAGAGGCTCCTGTATCGAAAAGAACGGATGCCGGGTGGCAATTAACAAGAAGCGTACCGAGAACGACGTTGGGGTCCTCTTGAGCTTCTTCGGCAGAGATACAGTTGACATGGCCACGTGAAGTAGTGACCGGTTTGGCATGGAACACCTTCCCTGTCGGCTTGCCACGGCCAACAGCTTTAGCAGATTGATTGGGGTTGGTCTGGGGACACTCGCGCATATAATGACCAGATTCCCCACACTTGAAACAAGTCACGGAACTGGTACGTGGAGGAGCATTATTGGATGGACCCCCATAGGGCTTGGCCGGTGCAGACTGTTGAACAGGGCGAGGCGCCTGGAAAGATGGCCTCGGTGTGAACCTGGGTGGCAGGGCGGTATTGGGTACCCACACGCGGCGTTTCTGAGGACCAGCACCGGATGAGGAACCCATATCACGTCCATGCTTGCGTGTTGCATCATAATCAGTCTGACCAGTTTCAGCACTGATGGCTTTGTTGACAAGTTTCGAAAAAGATGTGCACTCATGCAGACGGAGGTCGCGGCGAAGCTCAGGGCTAAGGCCCTTTCGGAACCTTGCTTGCTTCTTGGCGTCCGTAGAAACTTCCTCAGTTGCATATCGTGCGAGATTACCAAACTCTCTGCTATAGGCATCCACAGAAAGTCGGCCTTGGGTGAAACTGCAAAATTCTTCACGTTTACGGTCCATGAGACCCTCCGGAATGTGATGTTCACGGAAAGCCTCACTGAACTCAGCCCAAGTGGTGACATGGCCCGCTGGGCGCATGGCTCCATAATTCTCCCACCATAGACTGGCGGGGCCTTCAAGATGATATGCGGCGAAGGTGACCTTGTCAGCCTCCGCTACCAACGCGGAACGCAGCTTGTGAGAGATACTGCGAAGCCAGTCATCAGCGTCGAGAGGCTCGACGGAGTGGTGGAACGTGGGTGGATGCAATTTGATAAAATCACTGAGTGACACCACGTTAGCCCTCTGATGGTGTGCTGTATTCTGTTCTATACGCTCCAACAAACGGTTTGTCTCCCGCTTGTTTCTCTCAACTTCCATCATCACCTCGGCTAGTGAAGGAGGATGAGGCAGATTTTCATTCCTGGCTTCACTGCCTTCGGCCTGCTCTTGGGAAGCAGGATTAGCGCGCGTGTTGACCATCCTAGGTAGACAAGACAATGATTTAGTCAGGATGGTAAAATTCCGACATAGGATACATAAGGTAAGGAATAACTCGAAATGCAAGATGATCATCCGTATGACATGGTAGATACAGAAATTGCTTCTTTATTCCATCGTCATGCACACCATACAAGGTTTAGTACAAGACCAAACAAAGTACTATTATGGTGAGAAAAGGATTACATCTCGTCAGAGGCATTCCAAGCTCCTATACATTATTTTCTACACCTCCGGAAAGAGTACAAACTAGGACATATCCCACGAGTCACGCGGAACGATAGATGACACAGCTAGTGCGAACTAGTGATGCTACCCCTAACTCAGACCGATCCGTAGTAGTCCTCATAAAAGTCACCTCCATAGCCTGGAAGCTCAACATGTTCATCCGGAAACAGACGATCTCGCGGAGCTTGTGGACCATAGGGGCTAGGATGAGGCCTTGGACCAACAAACGGTGGCCTGCGGGGACCGCGAGGTGGGGTGATGCCTCCTACATCACGCCAAACCATCACGTCCGGCAGAGCAGATCTCACAGGATAGAGATCGCGCATATCCGAATATCCAGCTTGCACCGCCGGTGCGAACCGAGTCAAAGTGGCCCAGTGATCGGCACGGGTATTGAAGAGCTCTAACCTTAAGGCCCGATTTTCACGGTCCTTATCCTCGAGCATCTCAGCAGTGGTGCGAGTCCGTGAATCCTCCTGAGTGGAGTCAGCATAAATAGCTTGGAGATACCCTTGTGCTCCCGGAAGTGATCCTGGCATATACCGGAAGTCAGAGTCCCGAAATAAACCAGATCTGACTCGCATAATGGTCATCATAGAGTAGGCGGCATCCTGCACAGCCATCTCGATAGTAACCCCGAGTCCATAGGAGCAGTGAAGAGGCTCAGTGGATCCAGGATAAGATGGAAATATCCTGACAGTGCAGAGATACTGGCTTTGATTAAAATCTCGGAATTGCTCTTCGACCGTGTACTCAGGATACCAGCGGTATCCAGCCTCAGTCATTACCCTGACCAACTTAGCAGTATGGCCGGGTACATCTAGGCATCGATTTAGGCGAACCACTTGATTGAGGTCGCGAGTGGCCATCTGAAAGCATAATCATAATGCAAGGCATTAGAATTTCTAGCAAAATTTCGGCAGCATAACAGCTGTAAATGCTCAAAAAGGATATTGAGACATTTGACAAAGGATTTCGTACACACCCAACATCATCATATCAAAGTTCTGGAACCATTCTAACAACATAATGTGGTAGTAGAACTGAACTAGGCTTGTAACCATCAAACTTATAAGGTACTACTGATTAGTAACACGTGATCCTGATAGAGAGAGTAGATCCTAATTCCTTAACCCCCGGTGGAAGAATGGACTGACTCAGATCAGAAAGTCATAAGGTATAAGGAGTAAAAAGAGCCTTACGTTCCAACCCACAAACAATTCCCCTACATATAACTAAAGAATTTCTAGACTCAACATCGACCAGTTTGGCTTGGAGAACCTACAGGCAGTCCTGCTCTGATGCCAACGCTGTCAGGACCCCGACTCGATGTCACATCGATCTAGCTGGTAACACCCCATATCACTTTGCGGCCTCACGCACGGTATCCCCACGGGTGTCGTCTTACCTTTCCCGGGACCGTTTGCGCCTTTTGGCTCGCGTATATGAAAGTGTCGCTAGCATCCATATGATAAAGAGCCCGGGCTGACATGACTAGTCGTAAACCCAAAGTGGCACAGACTTACAGGGACAGGCATCCATGACCCAGCTTCGAACGTGTCGGTCATCAGCAAGTGGGTCCGGGCTGTAGCACTGGGCTAGCAGGACTCCGGTAAACCGGGCTGTAGCGGGCTAACAGGACTCCGGTACTCAAAGCGTGACATTTCCCCGAAGGGACAGACACAGGAACGAAGAAGGACACATGCCGGCCAGCCTAAGTGTTCCAGAGCAGTAGCAAGCTACCATGGCTCAGCGGTAACACTAGGAGACATTTCCCGGTAAGAGAGGCTACTAAAGATAAACAACTAGATAGTCAGATCCCACACATACCAAGCATTTCAATCATACACACAATATGCTCGATATGTTCAAATACAACGAAGCATCACAACATGACTCTATGACACAAGTACTTTATTTAAGGCTCAGTGAGCCATACATAACATACACACAAAGGTACGGGTCTCACGACCCAACATACAAGTCATACAATCATACAAGCCAGCAGCGGAAGTAACTTGTCTGAGTACAGACAACTAGTAAAATAAAAGAGGCTTGGAAAGCCTCTGGCTATACTATGTGGTCCTTCACAAGCTCAGGGTCACCACCTGGGTCTTTAGCCTACTCGTTGATGTCAACGTCTACATAGAACCCATCAGAAGGGGTTGCAGCGTCTTCTGTAAAAATGTAGATTATAGCAACATGAGTACAAAGGTACTCAGCAAGACTTACATCAGATCCTACATACATGCATAGTATCAAGAAGGGTTGGTGGAGTTATTGCAGCAAGCCAGCTTTGACTCTTGGCTAGGCTATCCTACGATACTTCAACTTGAAAAAATTTTGCGCACACGAGTCCACTATTCACCACTTCAATACACTACCGAGGATCCACCTCCGTCCTCCTACGGAGGAGCCATCCTCGGCACTCACACTTATCTTGAGGCTTTTAGTAGTTTCCATTTACTTGTCTATGAACTGTATAGGCAACCAAGTAGTCCTTTACCGCGGACGCGGCTATTCGAATAGATCATGTTAACCCTGCAGGGGGTACTTCTTCATACACGCTCTCACCACTTACCGTCGTTTACACGACATGTACTCGGCAACCTTCAAGCGGAAGCCCAACGTGGGTGTCGGCCACGACCTACCTAATCACCTAAGCCTCCAGTCCAGGTTTATCGCCTATTCAGGTTCCATCCGCAGGGAGTCCGGCCGAGGTTTCCCATATGGCCCCGAACGATGTGAACAGGGTTCCCGAGATACCTAACGGGTATTCGGTACACCCGGCCACGTACCTACCGCATCACAGCCCACCCCTACGGTCAGCGCTGTCCACGGCCTCCAGTAGGCTACAAACACCAGAAACTACTTGCAACTCCTGGACGGAGAACTAGGGTGAATAAGAAGTCGAGAGGGTCCATTGGTTTCGGGCCCAATGCATGGTAGTAGCTGATTCTTAAATCACACATACAGATCTCAGTGCTTAAGGTCGGCTTCAATGAAACAACCCACCATGTACTCCTACATGGCCTCTCATCGATACCTTTACCAAAACGTGTTCACCACACCACTCTCATTACCGACATAAGCATTTCACTCTAGCCCATCACCCAGATGAACCAGACCTGACACGACTCTAAGCATAGCAGGCATAGCAAGGTAGGAACAACACATACATATGGCTCAATCAACTCCTACACATGCTAGTGGGTTTCATCTAGTTACTGTGGCAATGACAGGTCATGCAGAGGAAATGGGTTCAACTACCGTAGCACACAGCAGTTTGAATCGCGTTGTCTTAATGCAGTAAAAGAGAGCAGGAGCGAGAACATGGGATTGTATCGATATGATCAAATGGTTGGTTGCTTGCCTGATGGTTCGATGCACGGATACGGTTCTTCGTTAGGGTAGTCACGGTACTCCTCGGGGACAGATCCTGTCGTAAAGGATAACGATACACAGGCATCACCAAACAATGTGCAACAATATGATGCATGCATGAAACATGGCAATATGAGTGTGTTGGGCTAATGCAACTAAAGCCAGAAGGGTGTGAACAAATTTGAGTCAAAGATTCAAATTTCAATTTCAAATATGGCCTTTTAAAGTGCTTTTCCTTGTTCTGATTAAAACATCCATTTAACTTGTTGGATCATGCATGAAAATAGTACAGATGGATAGATTGGATTTTTCTGATCATTTTTCATATATAATTTGTCCAATTTGGAGTTACAGAATAAAAGTTATGAATTTTTGAAGTTTAATTAATATTCTGGAATTTCCTGATTTAATTTAAATCCAGAAATATCATTTACTGCGTCAGCCTGACGTCACAGTGACATCAGCAGGTCAACAGGGCTGGCTCGGGTCAAACCTGACGTGTGGGGTCCACACGTCAGTGACACAGGGGCTAATCCCGTGTTGACCCGGGCTGGTTAGCTTTGACTAAGCCCTGGGGCCCACTTTTCAGCGTCAGTAGGTGGTGGTTTAGTGGCTAATTAACTAGGCCATGTCAGCTCGCCGGAGTTCTGGCCGGCGGCGACCATCAGTGCGGCGGCGATAGTGGTTTTGGTCGTTTCGGCCACCAAATGAACCGCGGAGGCCACCGGAGTGAAGCTGAGGACGACCCGCGGCTCTTGGCGGAGTCCGTTGGGGTCGGGGTGGCCGGAGTCGACGGCGGCGAGCTCGGCTGCGGCGGCCGGGGTTCGGTCGTGCACGGGAACGGTGTTGCAGGGTGTTAGGGGGGTGTTGGAGCGTGCTACGTGCTCCTAGTGAGATGTGGAGCACGATGGCGTGCTCGGTTGGGCGCTACGGCGATCGTGGCCACGACGGCGACATCGCCGGCGGCGTGAAGCTTTCGGCCGCGGTGGGGCTAGGGCCTAGGGGTCGGGAGAGAGCAGGGGAGAAGGGGGAAACGGTGGCATAGCTCACCGCGGTTGCAGTGGGCGTCGAAGCGGGCTCGGGGACGCGTCGGAGACGACGAATTTGACGGCGACGGTGGTCGGAGTCCGAAGAGGGGAACGGCGACGTGGCGGCGATGCAGGGCTTCCGGGGACCCGTGGAGCGGTGGGGAGGAAGAAGGAGTCGAGGCGGAACTTCTGAGCTGGTCGGGGAAGCGAGGGGTGGTCGGAGACGGTGGCTAAGGCGAACGGCGGCGACGGTGAGCTTCGGCCGTGAGAGAGAGAGAGTGAGGGAGAGCCGGGGGAGAGTGAATGGGGTGTCGGCGAGGTCGGGGCGACGACCAGAAGACGATCCACGCGGCGCAACGGCGACCAGGGCGATGCAGAGAGGCTGGGTGGTGCGTGGCGAGCTCGGGCGCGCCATGCTCACCTCCCTGCCTGCTCTGGCGAGGGGAAGCAGCTGGCTGGCACGGGCCAGCACAGTGCTGGGCCGGCTGGGCTGGGTCGGTTGCTGGCTGGGCCGCACAGGTAAGTCTTCCCCTTTCTTTTCTGTTTTCTGTTTTTATTTCATATAACTGCAACTTTGTTGAATTAAATAAAATACCTAGGCAACTCCAAAAATCACCAAACTACTCCTGGTCCATAGTTGGATTATTTCCAACATGAAACATTTTAGTTTGGAGATATTTGAGCATTTAAATATTTTATATAATTTTAAATGCCCAAATTCAAATAGTTATGATTTAATTCAAAACCCTAGGATGGCCTAGGAAAATGTGCACCACTTTTGGCAGAGGTTCTGAACCAAGGCAAAAATGATGGGCATTTTAGAAGGGCATTTCAGGTTCATTGAAAAATTATTTTAGTAAACCCTAGTTGGTTTCAGAGGGGACTGGGGGTTCTGTCATCCCCATTTCAAGTTTCTGGTGAATGAGTAAACATGATGCAACACTCTAATGCATAACTAGCTAGGGTGTGACACTTGAAGCCATTAGCATTGAAGGACCCGGGGGAGTTGGCAGTACCTGGAAACCTTGGCAACCTGGGCTTTGGCTTCTGCACTTGAGGCCTATGCTCAATATGATAGTCAAATTGTGGTCCTGAGGCAGAGGGTGGAGGCACCAGAACGGGCCATCAGATAGTAGTGAGCTGACCATGACTATATGCTTGCTCAATTGTGTGAGGCCTTGGAGGCGGAACAGGAGCAGAGGCAACATCGGAGGCAGGCTGCATGACAGGTGCTTCGGGAGCAGTTGTCATGTTGACTTCAGGTGCAGCATCCTCATTGGCTTCGGGTGCAGCATCCTCATGGACTTCAGGTGCAGCATCCTCATTGACTTCAGGTTCAATAGCCACATTTGCTTCAGGCACAGTTAGTGTAGGCTCCACATTAGCATCAGCCATGACTACGTCACTGGTTGTATTGACGTTGGTGGTGGCAGCCTCAACATTTTCAGCCTCCACTTGAGGAGCTGGAGGGTCAGACACAGACACGTTCAGATCATGAACTACTTCTTGTTGAATGGGGGGAGTAGAGACACGTTCTTCTTGACGCTCTTCATCGGCTGATGCAGCCGGATTGTCTTCAGCAGCATGTGCTTCAGACTCGGAGACATTCACAGTTGGAGCAGGTTCAGAAAGTACTTGCCATGCAACAGGTGAACGTTGCACTTCTCCTTCTGGAACGCTCGACAGAGGGACTTCAGGCCTTTGTCCTCTGCGAAGCCTGCAAAGAGCTGGCTTCACTTTAGGAGATGGAGTTGGCTGAGCCTGAAAGTCTTCACTCTTCTTGCACGTTGGGGGTAGCTTGTTGTTGTTGTAGGGGAGTACTGGGGAAGTCTTGTTCTTGTGGGCGATCAGCCCATGAATCATCCTGTGCAATTGGCGTCAGAGGACGACCAATGCTGATGAGTTCGCTGTTCGTATGAACAAGCGATGAGCCCACATTGTATTCGATCTGAGGAAGAACTTCATCATCTTCAACATTGTCATGATGACCAATGTCTTCAGCAGCGGTGGGTTCAGCTGCTGGAATATCTTCAGCTTCAGGAGCCTCTGTGGAAGCAGGCTCATGCACAGTCATGCGAAGTTCTTGGGATGCAGATGCAAGATGAATCACTGAGAGGGGTTCAACAAAAAGGGGCTCTGTGGGAGCAGCCCGATTCTTCTTGGTCTTGCGCTTCTTCTTGGAGGGAGCGGCATCAGAGGCTTCAGTATTCTTCCTCTTTCTAGCTTCTGCCTCTGCAGCCCTCGTTTTCTTCTGTTCAGAAGCGGTTGTGGTGACCTTTGGCTTCGAGCCAGTCATGCTACTTGGGAAGATAATACGTGGAGCTTCTTGGCTTGAAGGCGCAGGCTGATCAGCAGGAAACTTCTTCTTTTTCTTTGCAGCCATTCTGGGGTCAATGCCAGGACGGCCAAGTGACTTGCGCTTCTCAGCCTCATTGTAGGCAAGCACACACTTATCAGCCAAACTCTTCATGCGCTCACGAGAGCCTTGAGCTTCTTGGCGCTTCTTCTGAAAAGCTTCTTTAAGCTCATGCAGCATGACCTTAAAGTTTCTGACGTCTTGAACACTTAGCTTGGCCACATGCTTCTTGAATTGAGCCTTCTCATAATCAATCTTGTGCTTGAGCTCAACGATTCTCTGAGCGAGAGCCAGCTCAGAAGCAATGGCACCATTGAAAGAGACGTTGAGGCCAATTGGAAGCTGTAAATCTTCAAAGCTAACATTGGGTGTGTCGAACCATTCATCAATGAAGTTGTGGAAGATGGCCACATCAAAGAGAGGCAATTTTTTGAAGATTTCTGCTTCTTCCTTGCTCTTTATCAGCTGCTCAAGAGCATCATCCGCAAGATCTTCATCACTTGATAGATCAATGGGTTCTTCACGCAGAATAGCAGCAGGAGTCAGAGCTTGATCAGCACGCCTGACAAGTTGCTTTTTCTTCTCCGTCCTCTTGGAGATACGGGATTGATCTTCAGACTGCACACTGGCTTCAGGAGGTGCAGTGGCCAATGGCTTCACACGAGAAGCTTTTGGTGGTACGGGTTTAGAAGCCTTTAGCTTCTTTTGCTTCTGTGGTTCCGAAGGAGGAGCTGGGGCTTCATTAGAACCAGCCTCATTGTCAGAATGATCCACTTTGGCACCTTGTACCAAGATGTAGGAGATGAGGCCATAAAGGTTTGCAAAGGGGCCAATTCTATTTTCTTCACCTTCACGAGGCCCATCCTCACAGGGAGCAGAGGGACCAGATTGAAGTCCAACCCCCATGACTTCTTGTTTTCCTTTGCCGAAGCCACAGCAAACTGGAAGTTGCACTTGAAGAGATTGTCGTCGCGACACCAGAGTAATGATGATGGGTCGGCTTCTTCAGGTTGTGGTCGACGGACCATGCAAGGATAGAATTCTTGCTCAATGGCTTCAGCTCTGTTCTTGGGTTGAAGGCCTCGATAGAGAATATCGCCCCAAGGACTCTTGATAGCATTTTTCTCTGCATATTCCTTGGTGACGAACTTGTACTTGAACCATTCTTCAGCCCAATAGCGTCGAATCCATTGGATTCGTGTCTTGCGCTGATGATAAGTCTCTTCAGGGTCTGTCTTGTATAGTTCTGCTAGGTCATCAGGCAGATCTTTGGATGTTCCTCCTCTGCGTTGTCTGCCACCCTTCCTTGCTGATTTTTCTGCAGCCATGAACTTCAAGCTGAATGGCTTCAATACGTTCAGAGGCTTCAGAGATTTACGCTTGCTGGTCAAGCAGGAACTGGCTTCAGGAGAATTGATATGATGCTGTAAGTATTCTGCAAACGAATGCAGACTATGAGAACCAAGGGATTCTCCCACGGACATGTACCTGTGACAGCATTAGAGATGCAAGGGAAGGGGAAGAGGTCATATGCATTCTCAGAAGATTTTGAAGATAAATTAGTTTGAAGACATTGACCTCATGATGCGAAGACATTCACTTATATGTGGTGAGTTGGTTCCAGATTTGTACCAATCCGTGAATAAGTACAAGTGAGGAATCAAACTAGATAGGAAATCTAAGTGAATAGACTAGGCATTATGAGATGCAGATAGAATAGATCTAACATTTAGTAGGCAAAAACCACTTTCGGTAAGTAGGATGAATCTATGAAGATCAAAAAAGTGGTAAAAATAGAGTTATAATTACCGCACGAAGAACTGCTAGATGGGAAGAATGAGAGACCGAGCAGTTCAGCCCACCGTGCCCTAACTTGGCGACGGAGGACACCTACGGCGACGGCGGAGAGAAAATGTCCGCGGCCGGCGTGAGGACGGCGTCGGAGAAGTCGCGGCAGCTAAGCGCTTCGTCGCCGGCGTCGTCGAGAGCTAGCGGTGGCGCTAGGGTTTTGACGGAGGTGGAGAGGTGGAAGAAAGATTTCTTTACCGCAGGGGACACATATTTATAAGTAGGTGTGCAGCACAGCGCAATTACGCAGGTGCCCCTGTCTGTTCACATCCGTGGGGTACGTGGCAAGCATGCAGCATATTTAGAATTGTCCCACGTTCCCACGCCCGCCAGGTATGTCGGATGTTCGTTCCGGTTTCTCTGGATATCGACAATTAAGATGATTCATTTAAATAGAACTTGATGTGTGTCTCTGTGTCTTCTGCTGACAAGGATGCAGAGAAGACATTCGACAGTTTCAATAGAATGCATATGATTTGGACAGATAGAGTTTGAGATAGTAAGCAGTGAGAGATTAGGGTCCGATCACATTCACTTAGTTCAAAAGATTCAACAGTGAAGACATAGCTATAAGTGAATGTTGTAGAGGACAGAACGCTAGTGTATATATATATATATATATATATATATATATATATATATATATATATATATATATATATATATATATATATATATATATGCAATCAAATCACTATAGCGAAGAAAAATCACGAAGATAAATTGAAACTGAAGACAAACCAAATGCGAAATCTTTGCAAAATAACTCCATGAGTGAAACACTTCAAAAAGAGAAATTTGGTGGTGGCGTTACCCACCGTATAGGAAGTATTAGACCCAGACACGGCGCACAATTATCGTGGCGCTCCGAAGTCAAATTCCATGTTAATGTATTCACACTCAGAGTGTAAATCTTCATTGATTGAAGATATACATTATTTTGTGTGTTGCACATCGAAGTCATCAACATGCATAAGTGTTAGGATGTGTGCCTGATCACAGGACATTCGAGGATTCCAAGATATTTAGCTCACACCGTAACTTGCAAAACCTTTTCTCGTCCAAGGGCTTTGTGAAGATATCTGCCAGTTGCTCTTCAGTGTTGACGTGCATGATATCTATATCTTTCTTCATAACATGATCTCTGAGAAAGTGATGACGTATTACAATGTGCTTTGTCTTTGAATGCTGGACTGGATTGTTGGCAATCTTGATGGCACTTTCGTTGTCGCAGAAGAGAGGGACTTGCTTCATATCCAAGCCATAGTCCTTGAGAGTTTGCTTCATCCACAGAAGCTGAGCACAACAAGATCCAGCAGCAATGTATTCAGATTCAGCAGTTGAGAGTGACACACAGTTCTGCTTCTTTGAAGACCAACAGACAAGTGATCGACCGAGAAAATGACATGTGCCTAATGTAGACTTGCGATCCACTTTGTCACCAGCATAATCAGCATCCGAGAATCCAACCAGATCGAACCTTGAGCCCTTTGGATACCATAATCCTAGTGTTGGGGTGTAAGCCAAATATCGAAGAATTCGCTTCACAGCTAAGTGATGTGATTCCTTTGGTGCCGCTTGGAATCGAGCACACATGCAAACACTAAGCATAATATCTGGCCTAGATGCACATAAATAAAGCAAAGAACCAATCATGGAGCGGTATACCTTTTGATCAAACTCTTTACCATTGTCGTCGGGACCAAGATGGTGCTTGGCTGGCATTGGCGTCGTGTAGCCTTTGCAGTCTTCCATTCCAAACTTCTTCAGACAATCTTTGAGGTATTTTTCTTGAGATATGAAGATGCCATTTCGTTGCTGATGAATTTGAAGACCAAGGAAGAACTTCAGCTCTCCCATCATGGACATTTGATATTGCTCATGCATCATGTACCCAAACTCATCACTGTACTTCAGGCACGAGGAGCTTGTTTGAGGCCATACAGTGCTTTGTTCAGTTTGTACACCATATCAGGATGTTTTGGATCTTCAAAGCCAGGTGGTTGTGCAACATATACTTCTTCTTCAATCTTGCCATTTAGAAATGCACTCTTTACATCCATTTGATATAGCAAGATGTTGTGATGATTAGCATAGGCTAGCAGTATGCGAATAGCTTCAAGCCTAGCAACCGGAGCAAATGTTTCATCGAAGTCAATTCCTTCAACTTGAGTATATCCTTGAGCCACAAGACGAGCTTTGTTTCTGACGACTTGACCATGCTCATCTTGCTTGTTTCGATATATCCACTTTGTTCCAATAATATTATGCTTGCGAGGGTCAGGTCGCTTGACAATTTCCCAAACATTATTCAGCTTGAACTGTTGAAGTTCTTCTTGCATGGCTTGAATCCATTCAGGTTCCATAAAAGCTTCAGCAACTTTCTTGGGTTCTGATATTGACACAAATGAAAAATGCCCACAGAAATTTGCTAGCTGTGTTGCTCTTGAGCGAGTGAGCGGACCATGTGCATTGATATTGACAATAATCTTCTCTCTTTGAACTTCATTTGCAACATGAGGATGAACAGGACGAAGATTCTGCTCTGGCTGATGATTGTCATCATTGGGAGGATTGTCTTCGGTCTGAGCATTGTCTTCAGGTTGATTTGGTGCAGAGATGATAAGTTCCTCTTCAGGCTGTGTGTCAGAGGGCATGATCTCACCAGTTCCCATCAACTTGATAGATTCACAGGAAGGAGCTTCATCAAGTGTACTTGGCAAAATTTCTCTTTGTGAACCATTGGTTTCATCAAATCGCACATCCACTGTTTCAACACTTTTGTAGTGGAAGAGGTTGAAGACTCTGTAAGAGTGCAAATCCTTTCCATAGCCAAGCATGAAGCCTTCATGAGCTTTGGGTTCAAATTTTGACTTGTGATGGGGATCCTTGATCCAACATCTAGCACCAAAGACTCTGAAGTAGCTGACATTTGGCTTCTTGCCAGTGAGGAGCTCATAGGATGTTTTGCCCAGAAGCTTATGGATGTAGACATGGTTGATGATGTGACAAGTTGTATCAATGGCTTCAGGCCAGAACTTTCTTGGTGTCTTGTACTCGTCAAGCAATGTTCGAGCCATCTCGATGAGGGTTCTATTCTTGCGCTCTACAATGCCATTTTGCTGAGGTGTGTATGGAGCAGAAAATTCATGAGTGATTCCCATTGTATCCAGATAAAGATCAAGCCTGGTGTTCTTGAATTCAGTGTCGTTATCACTTCTGATATGCTTGATCTTGACACCATAGTTGTTCATTGCTCGATTGGCGAATCATCTGAAGACATCTTGTACTTCAGTCTTGTAGAGAATTATATGCACCCATGTGTATCTTGAGTAGTCATCAACAATGACGAAGCCATAGAGACACGCCGTTGTTGTGAGCGTGGAGTAGTGGGTAGGTCCAAATAAGTCCATGTGAAGCAACTCGAAGGGTTGAGATGTTGTCATGATTGTCTTCGAGGGATGCTTGGCCCTTGTCATCTTTCCAGCTTCGCAGGCACCACATAGATGATCTTTCTTGAACTTGACACCTTCGATGCCTATGACATGCTTCTTTTTGACGAGAGTATGCAAGTTCCTCATGCCAGCGTGCCCCAGCCTTCGATGCCAGGGCCAGCATTCTGAAGCTTTAGCAAGAAGACATACGGCAAGTTTTGGACCTGCTAAGAAATCTACCATGTATAGATCACCTTTCCTATACCCTTCAAAGACTAGAGATTTGTCAGATTCCATTACTACAAGGCAATGATATTTTCCAAATATCACAATCATGTTTAAGTCACAAAGCATTGAGACAGACATTAAGTTGAATCCAAGCGATTCAACAAGCATCACTTTATCCATGTGTTGATCCCTTGAGATTGCAACTCTACCTAGACCCAATACTCTGCCTTTACCAGTGTCAGCAAATGTGATTTTACTTTTGTCGGATGGACGTAAGGTTGAGTCCATGAGAAGACTTTGATCACCAGTCATATGATTAGTGCATCCACTATCAATAATCCATTCTGAAGCTTTTGGTGACATGCCCATGGCACCACGTGCCATGAAGCAGTTAGGAGGATAGGCTTCACAAGGTATGTTGTGAATCATAAGCATTTTACTCACACATGGATTATCACAGTTTAGATCAAGATTAGCACACAGTATGACAGATAAGAGATTCATATGTGGAATTTATAGTAAGTCATTTTATCATGCGTCCCTTTATGTTTTAGGTCCCCAGCAATTGTATCGGACGCCATTGATTGCTGGCTGGAGACCACATTCTGCAAAAGAGAGTTAGTTCTTCTTCACCACCCACATTTTCAGGGGTGGCTTAGAAGCAATGAGTCTAAGTGCAGCATCTGAAAATTTCGGCTTTGAAGCCCTAGCAAATAGCCTTGCAAGAGATGAATGATACTCATGTGAATAAGCAGAGAATTTCTTAGTTCTATGAACATATCGATTTGAAGACACACGCTCATATTCATGAGTCTGAGTATGATTTCCCTGTAAAACATTGGCGTTAGGGTGACTCAAGTGAGTCCTGTGTTCGCTAGTAGCCGTTGGACCATATGATGCCTTTGGTCTGGGGTTTGTCTTCTTCACTGGTGGTGTCATGATGACATTCACTGGAAGATTTTCAAGGCAGCTTTTGGGTACCCAGATCTTCTTCATAGGAGCTCCGTTCCTACAATTAGTACCAATATACCTGGCAAACACTTCACCATTCTGATTTTTGAACAGTTTATAGTTTGCATCAAAGGATTCATCAATAATAATAGGATTAGCACAGGTAAATCCAGATAAAGTGGACGGATCCACTAAAGGTTCCTTTGCAGCAACCCATGTGGTTTTGGGATACTGCTCAGGCTTCTAGTAGGAACCATCAGCATTCATTTTCCTCTCGAACCCAACACCCTCTTTCCTAGGGTTTCGGTTCAGAATCTGCTTTTTGAGGACATCGCAGAGAGTCTGATGTCCCTTCAAACTTTTGTACATCCCTGTTTCAAGCAATGTCTTCAACCTAGCATTTTCATCAGCAATACTAGTGGTATCCTCCGCAGAGGGGTTAGTAACCACATCAGTAGTTGAAGACAATGAAACAGCAGCAGCAGTGGAACATTCAGCAACAGATGTAGCGTTATCACGCTCAATGCATTTTAAACATGGTGGTTCGAATCCATCCTGAGTGGGACTGATCTATTGAGCGCGAAGTGACTCATTCTCTGCTTGAAGATCTTCATGAGTCGCTTTCAATTTCTCAAGCTCTTGCTTCCTTTGAAGATAATCATAGGAGAGCTTTTCATATGTGGTTGAGAGCGTATCATGAAGATTTTCAAGTTCTTGGTACTTAGCATGAAGATTTTTTATGTCTTCTACTAAGGACTGTGAACGTGTCATTTCCGCGTCCAACAGGTCATCGCTTTTGTCTAATAGTTTTTGAGTATGTTCCATAGCCCTTTGTTGTTCAATTGGAATTTTAGCAAGTGTTTTGTAGCTAGGTTTGGATTCACAATCAGAGTCATCTTCACTTGAAGTTTGAAAGTAAGCATCGCGAGATTTTACCTTGGCACCACGTGCCATGAAGCAGTAGGTGGGAGAAGAATCGTCTTTGTCATTAGCTTCAGCGTTGGTGTGGACGTCATTGTCTTCAGTGTTGAAGATAGACTTGGCGACATAGGCTGTGGCTAGAGCCAGACATGCAACGCCAGGCTCACACTCCTCACCAGACTCCACCTCTGCCTCCTCTGAAGCAGACTCCTCCTCTGAATCCATTTCCTTGCCAACAAAGGCACGAGCCTTGCCAGATGAGCTTTTCTTGTATGATGAAGACTTCGAAGAAGATTTTGAGGATTTCTTCTTCTTCTTGTCATCAGAATCATATTGCTTGCTCTTCTTCTTCTTCTTCTCATTGTCCCACAGTGGACACTCAGATATGTAGTGACCAGGTCTCTTGTTTTTGTGGCAGGTTCTCTTCTTGTTGTCATGAGTGGAAGCTTCATCATTTCTTGAGCTGGATCGTGAAGACTTTCTGAAGCCCTTCTTCTTGGTGAACCTCTGGAACTTCTTCACAAGCATGGCAAGTTCATTTCCAATGTCTTCAGGATCATCAGAACCGCAGTCAGATTCTTCTTCTTCAGATAAGGAAACAACTTTTGCCTTCAAAGCATGAGTTCGGCCATAGTTGGGGCCATAAATATCTCTTTTCTCAGAAAGCTGGAACTCATGTGTATTGAGCCTCTCAAGTATATCAGACGGATCGAGTGTCTTGAAGTCAGGACGTTCTTGTATCATGAGGGCAAGGGTGTCAAAAGAGGTGTCAAGTGATCTCAGCAGTGTCTTGACAATTTCATGCTTGGTGATCTCAGTGGCGCCGAGAGCCTGAAGCTCATTTGTGATGTCGGTGAGGAGATCAAACGTGAGCTAGACATTTTCATTGTTGTTTCTCTTGAAGCAATTGAAGAGATTGCGGAGAACACTGATCCTCTGGTCTCTTTGTGTAGAGACGCCTTCATTGACCTTGGACAGCCAGTCCCAGACTAGCTTTGACGTTTCCAGAGCACTCACACGGCCATACTGTCCTTTGGTCAGATGACCACAGAGGATGTTCTTTGCAGTCGAGTCTAGTTGAATGAACTTCTTGACATCAGTGAGGGTGACACCTTCACCAGTTTTGGGAACGCCATTCTTGACAACATACCAGAGGTCGACATCAATGGCTTCAAGATGCATGCGCATCTTATTTTTTCAGTAGGGATATTCAGTTCCATCGAACACGGGGCAAGCAGCGGAGACTTTGATTATCCCTGCAGTCGACATAGCTAAACTCCAGGTGGTTAAACCGAATCACAAAGAACAAGGGAGTACCTTGCTCTGATACCAATTGAAAGTGCTAGTTATCGACTAGAGGGGGGTGAATAGGCGATTTTTAGGAAAGTCTTCAAAACATGGAAGTTTCGAAGACAAACGATAGAAACAGCCTAATCGATATGCAGTGGAAGATAAACTACAACAAGCAAGCCATAATCAAGTATGCAATAGCATTAACGTTTGAAGATTAATAGCAGCTAGGTAGTAGGATCAGGATGGAAGATAGTATGAAGCCAATCAACAATAGTAGTCAAGCAATGAAGTCAATCGGATAAAATAATAAGCAATGACTTCACGAAGACAAACTCAAAGTAAAGGAGGGAAGAGATAGAACCAGTTGCTTGTTGAGGACACAGGATTTGTTGGACCAGTTCCAGTTGCTGTGACAACTGTACGTCTGGTTAGGGAGGCTGAGATTTAACTCAGAAGACCGTGTCTTCACCTTATTCCCCTTGAGCTAAGGTCACTTAGTCCTCGCCCAATCACTCTGGTAAGTCTTCAAGGGAGACTTCCAAACCTTCACAGACTTTGTTCACTCGGCAATCCACAATGACTCTTGGATGCTCAGAACGCGACACCTAACCGGCTGGAGGATACACAGTCCTCAAGGGTAATAAGTCTTCAGGTCACACAGACAGAAAGACTTCAGTGATGCCTAACACTCTTTGGCTCTGGGTGTTTGGGCTTTGTCCTCGCAAGGGTTTCTCTCTCTCAAATGCTTCGAGGTGGGTTGCTCTCAAACGACAAAAGCCGTATACAAACTCTGAGCAGCCACCAAGTTATGGTGTAGGGGGTGGGCTATTTATAGCCACCAGGCAACCCGACCTGATTTGTCCAAAATGACCCTGGGTCACTAAGGAACTGACACGTGTTCCAACGGTCAGATTTCAAACACACACGGCAACTTTACTTGGGCTACAAGCAAAGCTGACTCATCCAACTCTGGATAAGATTTGCTCTCATTGTCTTCGCTCGAAGACATAGGATTTGGGTTGAGCATCACTTCAGTCACTCTGACTTAGTTCACTTGGACCCCACTTAACAGTACGGTGGTTCCTATGACTCAACAAAGAAGAAAGGAAACGACGAAACCACACAGTCTT
>NC_041383.1:149424625-149425936 GCF_002162155.2 Triticum dicoccoides | reverse complement strand
GTTGAGCATCACTTCAGTCACTCTGACTTAGTTCACTTGGACCCCACTTAACAGTACGGTGGTTCCTATGACTCAACAAAGAAGAAAGGAAACGACGAAACCACACAGTCATAGGAACCACCGTACTGTTAAGTGGGGTCCAAGTGAACTAAGTCAGAGTTACTGAAGTGATGCTCAACCCAAATCCTATGTCTTCGAGCGAAGACAGTGAGAGCAAATCTTATCCAGAGTTGGATGAGTCAGCTTTGCTTGTAGCCCAAGTAAAGTTGCCGTGTGTGTTTGAAATCTGACCGTTGGAACACGTGTCAGTTCCTTAGTGACCCAGGGTCATTTTGGACAAATCAGGTCCAGTTGCCTGGTGGCTATAAATAGCCCACCCCCTACACCATAAATTGGTGGCTGCTTAGAGTTTGTATACGGCTTTTGTCGTTTGAGAGCAACCCACCTCGAAGCATTTGAGAGAGAGAAATCCTTGTGAGGACAAAGCCCACACACCCAGAGCCAAAGAGTGTTAGGCATCACTAAAGTCTTTCTGTCTGTGTGACCTGAAGACTTATTACACTTAAGGACTGTGTATCCTCCAGCCGGTTAGGCGTCGCATTCTGAGCATCCAAGAGTCATTGTGGATTGCCGAGTGAACGAAGTCTGTGAAGGTTTCGAAGTCTCCCTTGAAGACTTACCAGAGTGATTGGGCGAGGACTAAGTGACCTTAGCTCTAGGGGAATAAGGTGAAGACACGGTCTTCTGAGTTAAATCTCAGCCTCCCTAACCAGACGTACAGTTGTCACAGCAACTGGAACTGGTCCAACAAATCCTGTGTCCTCAACAAGCAACTGGTTCTATCTCTTCCCTCCTTTACTTTGAGTCTGTCTTCATGAAGTCGTTGCTTATTGTTTTATCCGATTGACTTCATTGCTTGACTACTATTGTTGATTGGCTTCGTATTATCTTCCATCCTGATCCTACTACCTAGCTGCTATTAATCTTCAAACGTTAATGCTATTGCATACTTGATGATGGCTTGCTTGTTGTAGTTTATCTTCCGATGCATATCAATTAGGTTGTTTCTATCGTTTGTCTTCGAAACTTCCATGTTTTGAAGACTTTCCTAAAAATCGCCTATTCACCCCCCCCCCCCTCTAGTCGATAACTAGCACTTTCAGCAACGCTCACAAGTGCCTAATGGCAAAGGCCGTGGTAGAAGATGGAGAGGACCAAAGCTCTCCTGACAAGGTCAAGGTAACTCCACGATCAAATCCTCCTCTTTTCAATCCTTCTACTCCTAGTGATGAGTATCTTGATGCGGAGGAT
>NC_041383.1:149410158-149424615 GCF_002162155.2 Triticum dicoccoides | reverse complement strand
GATCCGGATGATGTTAGTGGCGTTGCCGGAGTTGCTCAAGACTCTCAAAACACTTTGAGGTTAGTAAACAAGAGTGGTGATGTGGTCACTTACAACTACATGAAAGACTACAAGGGCAACGCTCACAAGTGCCTAATGGCAAAGGCCGTGGTAGAAGATGGAGAGGACCAAAGCTCTCCTGACAAGGTCAAGGTAACTCCACGATCAAATCCTCCTCTTTTCAATCCTTCTACTCCTAGTGATGAGTATCTTGATGCGGAGGATAGTTATGAGGATGATGATCTAAATGATCCTATGCTTGCTAAACTTAATAAGTTCATGTGCTCCCTCAAAGGAAAGAAGCTCACTATGTTTCGTATGCTTATGGAGATGGTGAGTAAGCACACCATCACCATTAAGGAACTCGAAACCCTCGTCACCGAGGAAAAGGAAAAATGTGAAATCCTTGAGCGGAAAGTCCAATATGATGAAGCACGAAATGATGAACTATGCTTAAAAATTGGTGCAAATATTGATGTTCATACTAAAGATCTTGCCTCCTTGAAAAAGGCTATTGGCTCTTGTGAAGAGTTGATGAATGATAAAAGTAAGCTTGCGAAGTGTCATGCTTCTCTCTCTAAGGATTGTGAGCTTCTATCTGTGTCCCTCAAGACTAAGGAAGAAGAGCTCACCCTTCTTACAAAGAGTTTTGAGACGCTCAAACTTACTTATCTTGAAACTCTAGCTAAGGCTTACTCATCTCCTATTATCAATGTTGATGCTTGTTCTACTAACTCTAGTAGTGATCTAGCATCTATTCTTGAGGAGAATCATTTTCTCAAGGCTCAAATCGAGAAAGGGCTCATGACATGTGCTCAAGGGCAAAAGAACCTTAATGAGGTGTTGAGCCAACACAATGAAGTGTTCGCAAAAGAGGGTCTCGGGTTTGACCCAAGCACAAGCAAGAAGAAGACGTCCTCTCAAAAGTGCACCACCCCTTTAAAAGAAACTTTTGTACGAGAAGGACACAAGGAGAAAGGTAAGGTTGCTAGTGGGAAGGCCACAAGGGGCATGCCCACTCTCAACAAGACAAAAGAGTTCATGCCTCCATCCTATGTACTTCGTAAAACTAAGGATGGAGAAGTTTATGCTAAGTTTGTTGGTCCTCGAAATGCTTTCCGGTTTTATGCTATTTTGGTCCCTAAGACCCTTGTGACTAACTTGAGAGGTCCCATTGCAAAATGGGTGCCTCTAACCAAGTATTAATTGTGTGTAGGTTGACTTCTCCGGTGCAGTGAAATGGGTGATTGATAGTGGATGTACAAATCATATGACCGGAGATAGCAAGTTGCTCTACGATTTCATGGAAGCTATTCAACCATTTATGAGCATTATGTTTGGTGGAGGTTCAAAAGGACAGGTACTCGGGTTGGGCAAGGTGGCTATCACAAATGACATGTCGCTTGCAAATGTCATGCTTGTTCAATCCCTTAAATACCACTTGCTTTCTGTTCACCAATTGGCTTCCGTTGGTTATGATACACTCTTTGGACTAACGGATGTGAAAGTCTTTAAGAGAGATACTCTCGAAGTGGCCTTTGTTGGAGAGTTGGATGGCAACCTTTACACGGTTGATTTCTTGAAAGAGAGCACATTCCATGCAACTTGTCTAATGGCCAAGGCTGACAAGGGGTGGCTATGGCATCGCCGGCTAGCCCATGTCGGCATGAGAAATCTTCAAGATCTCTTAAAGGGGAATCACATCCTTGGACTAACCAATGTCTCTTTTGAGAAAGATCGTGTGTGTAGTGCATGCATAGCTGGGAAGCAACATCAATCAAAGCACCCACCCAAGAACATAGTATCTACTTCAAGGCCTCTGGAGCTCCTTCATGTGGATCTTTTTGGGCCTCCTTCATGGGATAGTCTTGGTGGGAAAAAGTATGGGCTTGTCATTGTTGATGAGTACTCAAGATATACATGGGTGTTCTTCCTCAAGTCCAAGGACGAAACTAAGATCACCTTCATTGATTTTGGCAAGCAAGCTCAACGCAAGTTTGACAAAGAAATCCTGGCAATAAGAAGTGACAATGGCTCTGAGTTCAAGAACTATACCTTGGAAGAATTCCTTAGTGATGAAGGGATTGAGCATCAATATTCAGCTCCATACACTCCTCAGCAAAATGGTGTAGCCGAAAGGAAGAACCGTACACTTGTAGAGATGGCAAGGTCCATGTTGGATGAATACAAGTCACCACATAGTTTTTGGGCTGAAGCTGTCAACACCGTATGCCATGCATCAAACCGGCTCTTCCTCCACACTATATTGGAAAAGACTCCATATGAGCTTCTAACTGGGAACAAGCCAAATGTCAAGTACTTTCGTGTATTTGGGTGCAAATGTTTCATCCTCAACAAAAGAGAACGGTTAGGAAAATTTCAATCCAAAACAATTGAGGGTATATTTGTTGGCTATGGATCAAACTCTCACGCCTATAGAGTCTATAACAAATCCAATGGATGTGTTATAGAAACTTGTGACGTGGTGTTTGATGAATTTAATGGCTCCCATGGGGAGCAAGTTGATATAAGTGATGCAGGTGAAGAAGATTCTTCTCAAGACATTTTGACCATGGGTGTTGGTGCACTTCTTCCTATGGAATAGGAACCTCATGATGATGAAGAAGAAGATGAAAGTCTCACACATCTTCAAACTACTTCAACACCCATACCATCACAAGCTCCTAGTGCTCAACAAATGCCCTTAGCCCAAGTAGAAGAAGATGATCAAGTTCCTCTTCATGATAATCTTCAAGAACAAGATCATCATCAAGTGCAAGAACAAGTAAGTCCAATCATTGATGATGAACCTCAACAAATGCAATATGAACAAGAAGATCTTCCTCCACACATTAATGATCCATATGTTGAGGACGCGGATGATGGACATGAAGTTGAACCTCGTGAAACCCTTACCTCTATCATGCCACGAGTGGCCGATCGTGTTGATGTTGACAAAATTCTCACCGGCATATCGGAAGGTAGAGTCACTCATAAACATTTGACAAACTTTTGTGCTCACTTCTCGTTTGTGTCTAGTATTGAGCCCATCAAGGTACAAAATGCATTGATGGACAACGATTGGCTAGTTGCTATGCAAGAAGAGTTGAACAGTTTTGAACGCAACCAAGTGTGGTCATTAGTCAAGAGGCCACCTACCGAGCACAACGTCATTGGAACAAAATGGATTTTCAAGAACAAACAAGATGAGAATCGTGTAATCATCCGCAACAAGGAAAGGTTAGTGGCACAAGGGTACTCACAAGTTGAAGGTTTGGACTTTGGTGAGACCTTTGCCCCAGTTGCCCATCTTGAATCCATTCGCATCCTACTTGCTTATGCCGCTTTCAATGGTTTTACATTACATCAAATGGATGTGAAGAGTGCTTTCCTTAACGGTCCTCTACAAGAAGAAGTATATGTGTCACAACCACCTGGGTTCGTTGATCCCGATCACAAAGACTATGTGTACAAACTTCATAAGGCTTTGTATGGCCTCAAACAAGCACCTCGTGCTTGGTATGATCATTTAAAGAAGTTTCTGCTCGATGATGGTTTTGTGAGAGGGGTGATCGATCCCACTCTTTTTACTAAGAGGGGTAAGGGTGATTTGATCTTATGCCAAATCTATGTAGATGATATGATTTTTGGTTCTCCTAACATTCATTTGTGCAAGAAGTTTGCGGCTTCAATGACCAAGAACATTGAAATGTCACTCAATGCGGATTTGAAGTTCTTCCTCGGGTTTCAAATTCAACAATTTCAAGAAGGAATTTTCTTGTCTCAAGCAAAATACCTCAAGGATATCCTAGAGAAGTTTGGTATGTCTGATGCTAGTCCATGTAAGACACCAATGCCAACCAAAATAACACTCACTAAAGACACAAATGGTATCCCTTTCGACCCCTCTAAATACCGCTCTATGATTGGTTCATTGATTTATATTTGTGCATCTAGACTAGACATCATGTTTAGTGTATGCATGTGTGCTAGATTTCAAGCTTCCCCTAGGGAAAGTTATCATAAGGCGGTTAAGCATATTCTTAGATACCTTGTTCACACCCCAAAGTTGGGTCTATGGTATCCCAAGGATGCTAAGTTTGATCTCATTGGGTACACGGATGCGGATTGTGCCAGAGACCAAGTGGATCGTAAGTCCACTTCCGGTGCATGTCAGTTTCTTGGACGCTCCTTGGTAAGTTGGTCATTGAGGGAGTTCCGAACTAGGGGGTGTCCGGATAGCCGAACTATCATCATCGGCCGGACTCCAAGACTATGAAGATACAAGATTGAAGACTTCGTCCCGTGTCCGGATGGGACTTTCCTTGGCATGGAAGGCAAGCTTGGCGATACGGATATGTAGATCTCCTACCATTGTAACCGACTTTGTGTAACCCTAGCCCTCTCCGGTGTCTATATAAACTGGATGGCTTTAGTCCATAGGACGAACAACAATCATACCATAGGCTAGCTTCTAGGGTTTAGCCTCCTTGATCTCGTGGTAGATCCACTCTTGTAACACATATCATCAATATTAATCAAGCAGGACATAGGGTTTTACCTCCATTAAGAGGGCCCGAACCTGGGTAAAACATCGTGTCCCTTGTCTCCTGTTACCATCCGCCTAGACGCACAGTTCGGGACCCCCTACCAGAGATCCGCCGGTTTTGACACCGACATTGGTGCTTTCATTGAGAGTTCCTCTGTGCCGTCACCATCAGGAAGGATGCCTTTTCCCGTCTTTAAAGACGGTGCCATCATCAAGGGAGCTTTGGCTGCCGGCCAGACTATCCGGCTGGGTGGTTTTCTCATGACTGCCTGTTCGGCCACCGCCTCGACAATGACCTCTCAAGTCATTAAAAGCAATCTTCATGTCAGCTCGGAATTCACCGAACAGCTAGATCCGATTGAGCTCTCCTCCGTAAACGAGCTCTTGGATCGCATCGCCGCCCTGGGAGTCGCTACCGACTACGATCAGATTGGGCTTAAAACCGATCTGAGAGAAATTAACTCTCCCCAGGTTACCCACCACATTGTCGTGGTAGAGGAACAATGCGGCGACTCTTCTTCTATGTTAAAAACCAACTACGTCCGGGTTCCGGATCCCTCCATGCCAGATTCCCGTGGAGGGACGGACGCTAATCAAATATTGAACCTAAAGTCAGGCATCGGACAAGATTTGTTGGAAAGCGCTCAGCAAACCAAGCTTCTGAATCCGGAAGCTTCTTGGCCTTTGAGCCTCAAATCGGGCAGGGTTCCGAACTTAATTCCACCCGCCCACCCAAACATAATCGATCTATCTCAAATACGGCAAGAGCCCGATGAAACAGTACATCATTACTGGGCCAGATTCCTCCTGGTTATGAACAGGATAAAGGACTGCCGTGAAGAAAGCGCGATTTCAATCTTCTACAACAACTGCATGGACAAGGGAATCATAAACGCCATGAGACGTCGCGAAGTTACACGCTTCGCCGACCTAGCGACCATTGTACAAAAATACTGCGCAATGGAGAGTGCCTGGAAAACCGAAACTAGGTTTTGGGACAATCCGGCCCTGAATACAACTCCAGTCCGAAATAAAAGGGTGCGTCATACTCAAGCACCTGGGTTAAAAACCAAAAAGCAAAAAACCCCTAAAGGGTACGGAACCGTACTGGAGGGATGGCTCAACGGACCCTGCAAAATCCATAGTACGGAGGGCACCACTCCAACACATAGCCTTTGAGCATGTTGGATACTATGGCAGGTGGCCAAAAGTGGCGTAGGCTTTTTAGCCCCGGGCAACCAACCCAGCAGTACCAGTACGGTACTAACAGTCTTCAAGACTTTCGCATCAAATAACATGTGGAAACGAACAATCCGCAGCCTCGCCGAAGTCTACCAAGTGGCAACAACAAATCCATGGAGCGACACGGCTATCACCTTCAATGCCAGGGACGAACCTAAATTCCGAACAGCTAGAGCACCAGCCGCATTGGTCCTCAGTCCGATAGTGGACGGTTTCCGTCTTACTAAGGTGCTCATGGATGGCGGCAGCGGATTAAACCTCATCTATGAGGAAACCCTTCAAAAAATGGAAATTGACTGGAGCCGCATTGAGCGAAGTAGCACAACCTTCAGAGGAATAATCCCTAGTCGAGAAGTACACTGCACAGGAAAAATCACACTAGATGTAGTGTTCGGCCCACCGGACAATTACAGGTCCGAAGATGTCACGTTCCAAGTGGCCCCATTCGGCAGCGGATATCACGCTTTGTTAGGGTGAGAAGCATTCACAATCTTCCAAGCTATACCCCATTACGGGTACATGAAGCTCAAAATGCCCGGACCCAATGGAATAATCACTCTCACCAGTGATCCAGATACAGCACTCCGCGCTGAAAATAAGACACCCGCACTGGCCCTAGAGGCATTGTCTGAAGCCCTAGCGGCAGAGGAACTAACTGCATTGCGCTCCACGGTGGACAGGGACGATGTGATACTCGATAAGAGGTCCAAGTCCACCTCTTTTAAACCAGCAGACGAAATAGTCAAATTTCAGGTCCATCCAACAGACCCCACAAAGACGGCCTCCATTGGGGAATAATTAAGTCCTGATGTCGAAGCCGCACTACGAGAATTCCTTCGGGAAAATTGGGACATTTTTTCCTGGCACCCTTCAGACATGCCAGGAATCCCACGCAGGCTGGCAGAGCACAGCCTAAATATCCTAAAAGGATTCAAGCCGGTCAAACAAGCTCTTCGGCGATTTTCTGAACCCAAAAGACAGGCAATGGGAGAGGAGCTAGCCAAACTCTTAGAAGCTGGATTCATCAGAGATATAAAACATCCCGACTGGCTAGCCAATCTAGTAATGGTACCAAAAAAGGACAAATCATGGCGCCTCTGCGTCGATTTTAAAGACCTTAACAAGGCCTGTCCAAAGGACCCTTTCCCTCTCCCCCGCATCGACCAAATCATCGACGCTACCGCAGGGCACGATTCATTGTGCTTCCTCGACACATACTCCGGATACCATCACATCAAGATGGCGGAGAAAGACCAGGCCGCAATGGCATTCATTACTCCATATGGGCCATTCTGCTTCAACACAATGCCCTTCGGACTCAGAAATGCCGGCGCAACATATCAGTGCATGATTCAAACATGTCTGGCTACCCAGATAGGCAAAACAGTAGAGGCATAAGTAGACGATGTGGTCGTCAAGACCAAACACGTCGAAACTCTAGTAGAAGACTTGAGGGTGACATTCGCCAACCTCCGAGCATATGACATTAAGCTCAATCCGGAAAAATGCGTCTTCGGAGTACCAGCCGGAAAGCACTTGGGCTTCATTGTATCCGGTAGAGGAATTGAAGCAAACCCGGCCAAGATCCGAGCTCTGGCACAATTGGATATTCCAAAAGACCTCAAGCAAATACAAAAACTAACCGTATGTGTAGCGGCCTTAAGTCACTTCATGTCCCGTTTGGGAGAAAAGGCTTTGCCCCTCTACCGCCTCCTCCGGCGCACCGAACGTTTTGAATGGACGGATGCTGCCACAGCCGGACTCGAAGAAATAAAGGCCATACTGGCAACAAATCCGGTCCTGGCTGCGCCCAACCTGGGCGAACCTATGTTATTATACATCGCAGCAACACATCAAGTCGTCAGCGCGGTACTCGTCGTTGAACGAGAAACAGAAGGGCACAGATTCCCTCTTCAAAAACCAGTGTACTACGTATACACTGTTCTAACTCCATGCAAGTCCCGGTACCCACATTATTAAAAGATAGCGTATGCGGTGTTCATGGCATCCCGGAAGCTGTGACACTACTTTCAAGAGTGTTCCATAACGGTGGCCTCCGAAGTACCTCTCAACGATATTATAAACAATCGCGACGCAACGGGCAGGATTGCAAAATGGGCTATTGAGCTCTTACCATTTGACATAACCTACAAACCACGGCGAGCTATAAAGTCGCAGGTTCTGGCTGACTTCATCGCCGAATGGACCGAAGCCGAACTCCCTAAAGAGTACGGCGCGTACTCCAATTGGATCATGCATTTCGACGGATCCAAAATGTTGGCTGGCTTGGGGGCTGGCGTCATCTTGACGTCCCCAACTGGAGACACAATCCAATACGTACTTCAAATAATGTACATGGACTCCAACAACGCAGCCGAATACGAGGCCCTTCTACATGGCCTCCGGATGTCAATCTCCATGGGCATTCAACGCCTAGAGGTGCGCGGGGATTCAAACCTCGTAATATCCCAAGTAAATGGAGACTTTGACGCCAAAGATCCAAAAATGGCAGCTTACCGCAACGCCATCCTAAAAATTTCAGCTCGGTTCAAAGGACTCGAATTCCACCATGTAGCCCGGGATAATAACCAGGTAGCAGACGTGTTAGCACGCATCGGCGCGAAACGAGACGCCGTCCCTCCAAACATCTTCCTGGAACGACTATTTAAGCCATCCATATTATGGGAAGAGGAGCCCAGAAATAACAATCCGGAGCCAGCTGCATCACCTAACTCAGACCATTCTGACACAATCGGCGGCTCAGCCAATGAAATAACACCCTCAGCCCATGAAATAATGGCAGTAATTGCCCCGTGGACAGAACCATTCCCAGCCTACTTAATCCGGCAGGAACTTCTCGAAGACCAAAATGAGGCCCGCTGCATAGTTCGGCGATCTAAAGCCTACAAGGTTCATGAGGGAGAACTTTATAAGAAAAGCACAACCGGAGTCCTTCAAAGGTGTATCTCCGAAGAGGAAGGGCGAAATCTACTGGCTGAAATTCACGCCGGACTCGGCGGGCACCACGCTGCAGCCCGGGCCCTTATAGGCAAGGCCTTCCGCACAGGATTTTATTGGCCAACAGCCTGGGCAGATGCTCAGGACTTAGTCCAACGATGCGTCGGTTGCCAGCTCTTTGCTAATCAGAGCCACATGCCACCCACCGCCCTCAAAACTATACCCATCACCTGGCCGTTCGTGGTCTGGGGGCTTGACATGGTTGGACCCCTTAAAGGGAGAACCCACAAGCACAAATACTTATTGGTCATGGTGGACAAATTCACCAAATGGATCGAGGCCAAGCCGGTTAAAACGGCAGAATCCGGACCTGTGATAGACTTCATATCCGGGGTAGTACACCGTTTCAGCATCCCCTACAGCATCATCACTAATAACGGCACGAATTTCACGGCCGACGAGGTTAAACTCTGGTGCAAAAACATGGGCATCAAGCTCGATTACGCTTCAGTCTATCACCCTCAAACTAACGGTCAAGTCGAGCGAGCAAATGGTCTAATCATGAGTGGCATCAAACCCAGACTAGTGCGGTCCCTCAAGGAATCTAACACGCACTGGGTAGAGGAGCTCGACTCCGTACTCTGGGGGCTGCGGACCACGCCAAACCGAACTATTGGATTCACACCATTTTTCATGGTATACGGCGCAGAGGCAGTTCTGCCCTGCGATATAATTCATGACTCACCTCGTGTGCGCATGTACGAAGAAAGAGAAGCCAACTTGGATCGGCAGGACAGTTTGGACGCCTTAGAGGAGGAGCGGGACGTGGCAAAGGCTCGTTCCGCATTTTATCAGCAGCAGGCTCGAAGATATCAAAGCAGAGAAGTACGGGCCAAAACTTACAATGTTGGCGAACTTGTTCTACGCCTGCCGAACAAGAAAAAGGACAAACTTAAGCCCAAGTGGGAAGGTCCCTTCATCATCGACCAAGTCCTGACCGGCGGAACATACCGTCTACGTAACGCATCTGACAACCGACTCGAGCCGAACCCATGGAACGCAGCCCGTCTCCGAAGATTCTACGCCTAACGCCGGACTCAGAATTCGTCTCACTCCCCCGTCCACCTTTTTATATTTCTTACTGTATCTTGTCCCCCTCCTTCTTCCCACTTTTTTTTCAGTACCTTTTATAGGCTGATTTGCGCTTTGTTCGCACACACTTGATGTGCTCCTAGCACTCATTATACCTGGGGGCTTCTTTAACAGAAGCTTATTCATATGGGCTTCATGCCCAATACATGTGTCATACTTCCGCATGTACCTTTTATTCACCATTATATGCATCGATATGACTTAAGTTTTGGCCAAGCTGGGTTGCCTGGCTCCTGTGCTTACCCCTACGTTCCCGATTGTTCGGCTAGGAGGTAAAGGGAGCACCTCTGCGATTGTTACTGCCGGGTCAGCCGGATGTGTACCTCAGACTGGGTGAAGCCGAAAGCTAGCGTTCTTAAGAGAATATTCGGTCGGTGACTTGAAAGATGATTCATTACTTACTTATTTATCTGCCCCCAGATGCTTTTTCTGCTATTTTCGCAGTCCGGCATTGCACTTTAGGGCATGCCTCCCAGGGAAAGGAACCCTTAACGGAACTATTCTCCCTGGAAGATGTTTCTTACTAACCATGTAATATAACATAGCTAGTTGGGCACTTGTCTGCTAAAGCAATTATGACCCCCACGCCTTGTCTCCATGCATGCCCCGGTTCTTTTATAACCGTAAGGGTATTCAGACACACTCCGGACTGTTGGGTCCCGAGGTTGAAGCGAAACGGTCCGCAAAGACAAACAATCTACAATCCGGCTATAAGGCATTCTACATGTCATTTTTAAAAAAAATTACATCGTCAAACTGACTGATTGTACTCCTCTTCAATCCCATCTAACAGGCTGTCTAATTTACAGTCCTGTTGGGAATATTTCGCGGCCAGCTCTACTTGGCCGTACATCAAGCTCACAGGGATCTCCTTCCCATCAGGCCCCGCAGGTCCGACCTCGGCCATGTGGTTCGGGTCAGCCTTCGGGTACCGCGTCTTCACCATGGCCCAGGCCTCCCTGGCACCTTGACGGTAGGCCGATATCTTCCACAAACGGAGGCGTCGCTGTGCTCCCTGAAGCTTCTCAGCAAGCCCTCCAAGGCCCTCGGGTAGGGAGACGGAAGGCCATAAGGCCTGAACGACGCCACTCATCGCCTGCCGAACACGTTCGAGCAGTTGCACCAGCTCGGGAAGTTGGTCACCCGTTGAACCAGGCATTTCCTCCGCAGGGCGACCTGTGAGCACACCTAAAGACACATTTCTGTCAATCGACTTCCTCGCCGAATTCTTCTTTTCAAAAGAATTTGCTCAAGCACTTACTATAAATGCCGCGACGAAGCCGCTGATTCTCCTTCACGAAGCCAGACAGCTGGGCCCGAACACCTTTCAGCTCTTCTCCTAGCTGGGTGTGGGCATCTTGGAGCCTGTTTCTCTCCTGCTGCACCTTCATAAGCACCCTCTCGCCGGCCTTTAGCTGACGTAGTAGCTGTTGCTTGTCCGGATCTAGTCCGGCGCCCTCTGCAATATTATTGTCAGATTTACGCACACGCCACACTTTGTTAACTACTTATCTTTTCGAAATACGTATTACCAGCGGGGGTCTCTATGGCTCCCCCTGTGCTGGCTAGTGCAGCCTCAAGTTGGGCCTTGCACTCTTGAAGCTCCTGGGACAGGTGGGTATTCTTCTCCGTAAGATCCTGCATAATAAATGATCCTTAAATCAGTTGTTTTAACTATTTTAAGTCTCGGGGGCTACTAGCATATATAACTATTAAAATTACTTACCCGTATGTCCTTCACATACTGCTCCGTGGCTCTGGTTAAACCATCTTGAGCAGCACGGAGGTGCGCGTTTCCCGCATCAAAGGCATTCAATGCCTCTGGGGAAAAACACGCGTCACGAAGAACTGTCCGGCAACACCTATGATTCATGGCGCTCTCCACCTCAGATCGGGTGGTGGACAGCCTGTCGGCATCCTCTGTCGAAGGAGCATCCGGCTCTTGCCTTGTGTTCGCCTCCACTTCCGGACCACGCGATGGAGCATGGCTGGCGGAGGCTTGATTGGCAACCTCTCCGGAGACTGTCCGGCGAGCGCTCTTCCTCCTGGAAAGAGTTATGAGCGTTAATATACCTCATAGGGATCCTTCCCTTAAAAACAACGGTGCGCCGTACCGTTGCGGCGACATTTCAATTTGCATCGCACTCCTCTTCCGCCTGCTGGGCCGAACTGACCCTTGCTGGTCACCCGCCGCAGGTTCGGCTTCCCGCCTTAAAGGCGCCTCCTGCAATGCACCATCAGTATAGGATGGTCAGAATTAAGCACGGATCACATGATGGTGTCAAGACCTCGGTCGTAGTCACCTGGGAGGCCGGAATCAAGCCGGGGTAGTCAGCCGTAATGGCGACTAGAGCATTGTCCATGCTAAGTTGGTGGAACACCCCATCAATCAGCTCCACCTTTATGTCCGGATCCTCTTTGGAGGCCGGATCAAGGGATCGTTCCGGACCCTCGGGCTATGGAGTTAGGCTTCGTATGCCCTCCACATCCCGGCGCAGCTCCTGCGTCGAAATCACAAAGTAAAATACTTGACTTTGGAAGTATGGATCGGATAGATAAAATGTCCGCTTACCCAGCTCCGAGGGTTATTCATGGAGAATCCGTTCAATGGATTCATGCGGAGAAAGTCCTCCTCCTCCCCCTTGTACAAGCCGGACAGGATATTTGCCAGATCGGCTGCCGAGCTCGGCCCTTTGCGGCCATGACGGGTGGCGTCGTCTTCCCCGTTGAAGTCCCACATAGGGTGGCCCCTATATTGGAGTGGCTGCACCCCTCGCATAATGCACGTGGCCATGATTCCAATCATGGTCAATCCGGAGTGAGCCAGTAACCTAATCCGGCCCATTAGATAATGGACGCTCCCATCCTCCTCCCGTTGAGGGCTCCGCGGGCGCCAACTCAGGCGTTTCTTCAAGGGAGCATTGCTGAACTCCAGGAGGCCGATCCGAACTGTATCCGGCAGAGGGGCGTCCTCCATGTAGAACCATTCCGAAGGCCAGTCTTCGGACGCCTTCTTTGGGGTGTCGGATAGATATCCGGTCCCAGCAATGCGCCATATTTCGGCTCCGCCCACTTGATATATCGACCCCTCATAGGAACAGGGTACGAGGCAAAACAATCTCTTCCACAGCGCAAAATGGGACTCGATGCCTAGGAAGAGCTCGCAAAGAGCTACAAAGCCCGCGATGTGCAAAATGGAGGCAGGTGTGAGGTGGTGAAGCTGGAGTCCGTAGAACTCCAGCAGCCCCCAGAGAAACGGGTGTATGGGAAATCCGAGTCCCCTTATTAGATAAGGGACGAAGCATACCCGCTCTCCTTTGGAAGGGTTGGGGACGCTCTCCGCCTGCTTTTCGCCCTTAAAGGTGGCCAGTCCGGCTCGAACTGGAACCATGCAAGCTGGGGGAAGATATCCCTCGGTTTGGAGCGCCACTAGCTCGCTGTGCGGAAAGGAGCATCTCCCCCAACCGGACTATCCATGATGGAATGGATTTTTGTCAGAAGCACTTCGATGAGAACTTGCGAATGGAGGATGGTGTGAGCTGGATCTAGATCCTCGCCTCTCTTATAGGCGGCTCGTTCGCACGGCTAGGGGGTAAAATGTAAAAATACCCTAGCTTTTCGCATTCATACGACACGTGGAAGAAGGCCATTATTGGGCGTAGAAGCCAAGGAGCGCAACATTTATAAGGAAGCCGGACACTATTCGACAGGAACATGAAGTTTGAAGGAGAATCTGCCTTGCAACCCCGAAGACAATATATGCGTCGGACTCGTCGTCGCTAAAGCCCGGTTCGGGGGCTACTGAGGGAGTTCCTGCCACGACCGGTTTTTCCGGGTAATAAATTTCCAGAAAAGACCGTCGTGCTCATCAGCCCCAGGATTACTGTTAGCTGATGAGGCTCCAACTTGATACAGAAATTCCAAGCAAAATACAAAATATGTAGTACAAGACCATTCTGGCCTGTGAGTACAACAAATGGTTTCTAGTGGATGATGGCGGAAGCGGTTTGTGAGACATCAGTGTCTATGGGACTCCATTTCCCACGGGAACAGCTGACCAGGTTAACTCCTATATTCGCGAGGTACTATCGCCATTGTGCGGATTCCGGGGCTGACATCGCGTCGCTCCTCTCCGAGCAAGAAAATCTGGCCAAGACAATAGCCAGGGACAAGCCAGTGAGTACTTTGAATGTACTCGCAAACATTATTAACACAGGTATAATATAACAATGATGTGCTAAAATATTTTATGCTCATGACATCAGTCACAAATGATAAATGAAACTCTGATGCGTGCAAGCAAGTTATTTATAAAAATGCAATAACATGGTAGTATTAAAATTTATGAAAACAAATAACAAGCAATGCCACAGTCGGGCGTCTGAGCGACACCACATAAAGGGCTTTAAAAGAAATGCCACAGTCGGGCATCTGAGCGACACCACATAAAGGGCTTTAAAATAAATGCCACAGTCGGGCATCTGAGCGACACCACATAAAGGGCTTTAAGAGAAATG
>NC_041383.1:149387152-149409820 GCF_002162155.2 Triticum dicoccoides | reverse complement strand
ATGCCACAGTCGGGCGTCTGAGCTACACCACATAAAGGGCTATAAAAGAAATGCCACAGTCGGGCGTCTGAGCGACACCACATAAAGGGCTATAAAAGAAATGCCACAGTCGGGCGTCTGAGCGACACCACATAAAGGGCTTTAAAAGAAATGCCACAGTCGGGCGTCTGAGCGACACCACATAAAGGGCTTTAAAATAAACAATCATAGTGAATATCCCGGAGGTAGAACCATCCCAGAGATACTCGATAATAACAATAATACCACGGGTTAGTCAACAATAATAATAATCATAGTTCTCACAAGTCACAAGTAGTAATTCCATTTCTGGTTAACCGGTTCACCTCCGAAGACCGACACTAAGACCGACACCCGACCCATCCCAGACTGTAATCCTTAACCATGGACACGGCTATTCGAATAGATTTAATCTCTGCAGAGGGTGTACTCTTTACCCACGAGTAACGGATTTCTTTAGTCCATCGGGACTAATTCCGTCTACGGTCTTTTTGTTGGAAACACACCTAACTTGCACACACCAGCTTAACTCACACGTGTCTGGAATCACCCACAACACCTGTTAAGCAACTCTAAGTGGGGAGGCTACAACCTCGCGTAGCATGGGATCAAATTTATATCGCGCGCTCTAAGGGGTGGCCTCCCCTCTCGGTCCCAACCGGAAACACCCATGCCCCCGGACCAGGTGGCTTGCCTACCAGCTACAACCGGTACCTTCCACCATGGCCTCTCTGTACGGTGTGTGCTAGAAAGAGGTTGACAACTTACTGAACCGTACTCTACTTGCTATAGAGACGAGTGGTAGTACGAAACAAGTATGGGGGTTACTGGCACAAGACTCGATCTACGGTCGACTCAGGAGGTTTAAGTATTCCCTGCATGATTAGTATAACGAATATATTTCAACCAACAGGGTCACTGCTCATATCACTTTACCATGCCATACCAGACATAACCGTCCCGACGGAGACCGGCGACAAACTCATGCCTACCCAAGGCAGAGGTTTTCCCGGGTTCCTGCCGGTATGCATGCAAGGCACATGAGGGTGAATATTATCACAAATGTGTTCATTTCCAACAGCCTGGAAATCACTAATATGCACTCATGCATAAGATCATACCACATGAAATAACGAGTCCTTCGAAATGCGGTGGTGTTATAAATGTATCCACGATCACACCAAAATATTATGCCGGGATTCAGAATGCTTGCCTTCAATGTTGTGGAGGGGTGGGGTGCTCTCCAAAACTTTTGAAAGCTTCTTCTCTCTCCCCAAAATCCTATTTAAAAATACATTTGAATTAACACACATTTCAAAAACAGTACAAAAAAGTCGTTTGAAAAATTTTCAAATAAATCTTAAAATAAACTAGACCAAATTTGAGGAAGGTGGGAAAAAGAATCAACTCATTTGGAGTTATATTTAAAAAGTTATAGCCAGTCAAAGTTGTGGTCAAAATCTGTTATTTAAAATAAAACAGAAAAGAAAACGTTTCAGATAGAAATACTCTTTCGGTGCAGAGGAGGCGTACTTGGGGCTTTACGCCTCCACTTAACCACGTGGACAGACACGGGGTCGCTGACAGTGGGTCCAGAGGGCCCACTGGTCAGGTTTGACCAGTCTCCTCCCTCCTCTTTCTCTGTCCCGAGCGGAGGCGGGACTCCGGCGATCGCCGCCGGCGATTGGCGGTTCCCTTCGAGAAACCGAAGTCATCCACGGGTTCAGGGGGTCGAGGCGGTCCCGCCGGTGGGTGTTACGGCCTCGGAAGTGGACGGGGTCGTCGGCGGTGAGCTTCGCGGCGGACGGAGAGTTTCGGGAGCAGAGTGGTTTTGGGGCTACGGTGGTCCTCGATGAAAATCGAGTAGTGGGAATGGTTTACGGGAGGATGAGGGTGCTCTTGGTGGAGAGAACGGAGAGTGGGAGGCCCTGGTGGTGCCGAATTGGCCGGGGCAGTGGTGGCGGCTGCAGTTGCCGGAGGTGGGGAAGAAGACCTCCCCCGGGTCGATTGGCTGTCATGGGAGGACTAGGGGTGCATTCTAAGGCTTCCTGTGTGCTCGGGGAGGCTCAGGGGCCTCCTTTTATAGCTCGTCGAGGTCGGTTCCGCGGTGGCCGGATAAGCTCTCCGGCGAACCGCCTCTCTGTAGCTTGCAGGGCAACGTGGCGTGGCTGGGGATGACGGCAGGAGCTAGCGGATGAGTGGGCACTGCTCCAGGGGCGAGCTGGCGAGCGGAGGTGGCTTTGGCGGCACCGACATGGGCAGAGGCTGTAGGGCGGCGGCGGCGGCTAGCTCTTGGCTTGCCGGGCGTGGCGAGGGGCGGCTTGGCGTGTAGCGGTGAGAAAGGGGGTGCGTGGCGAGGTACTGCAGTGTGGGCCAAAACCGTGGGGGCCAGCGTGTCGGCTCGGTGCGCGTGCGTGCCAAACGCACGCTCTGCTCGCGCTCTGGGCGTGCACGGGACGTGCTCGACGTAATGCCAGAGCATGCTAGAGGTCGCGGTCGATGCTGGTAATTAACAGACCCAGGTTAGGAGTAACGGGGAGTCTAGTGGACATGCTAGTTTGGTCAGAGGTGCAAGTTCATAGTGCAATGCCACAACTCATGTCAAAACTGGTCATGCACTCCAGGTGTTTGACAAAATGCCAAGGGCACTTAGACAAGTCTTGGAGTGGTCAAAAACTCCAGATGGGGGTCTCTTTAGATGCAAGAGAGAGTGGTGAGGTTAGTTGGCCAAAAGCAGAAACTTGCTAGTGTAAGTTTAACAAAACTTCAATTCTGGACAGAAAACAAATGGCATTGTTGCAAGCACTTAGAATCATCCAATGGGGCCACTCTCCTGGACTTAAGGGTTTGGCAAGGGGAACTACCAGTAGGAGAAATAATCATGGATATAGGAGCAACTAAAATGGTGGTTGCTGTACAAATCATCAAGTTGGTCCAGAATGGAAATGAGGTTGATTCACTCAAAATTTTCAAAGAACAACCCTGGATTTTTGCACAAAGTGGAATAATATGCTCCTACTGACCTCCCCTAATTTTGGTAGAAGTCTTAAAGAAATATATAAATGGGTTGCAGTGCAAAATGCACTCTGGACCAAAGAAGAAAAATTGAGTGTAGGGCTCAAAATATTTCATGAATGAAATATATTTCTGCATAATAGTGATTTAAAAACATCACATGACATCTCCAAATTTTTGTGGAAATTTTAAGTGAATCTATCAAATGGTTGTAGTTCAAATATGGCCATTTAACCTTGAAAAACCATTTTCAAAAAATTAAAGATCAAGCAACTTAATTATTTAATTAGTTACACAGATAAAAGGAAAGTTTTTCTTGAGAGGTTAAACAAGTCCAATAACATATTTGAAAAGTTTTCTCTTTGGGAAAAACTCATCATAACAGGGAAGGAAATGATTTAAAAAATCAAAATGGAGCTCAGAAATCCAAAGTTTTAATTCCTGGCAAAAAATTTAATTCATTAAAACAAGGCCAAATTTTTGGGGTGTCACAACACTATCCCCCTTAAGAAAAAATCTCGTCCTCGAGATTTGTTAAAAGTGGTGTTAAGAAAATAATTACGCAATAAAGATGTGGCTACAGTGAGAGGGCAATAAGTGGTGAAAAAAACCACAGTGTGAAAACTGGGGCTGCGTGGAAGAGTCCACGGTTCGGGACAAAAATGGGTGATTTCTACGTTGGATAAAAATTTAGAATAACTCCTAAATTTAGATATACGCTGGTCGTACCCGAGAGCACAGTGCTCTCTCTGGCCGACAGGTGGACCCGGGGTCCACTGTCAGTCTCCTCTTCTCCCTCTGGCTCTTCCTTCTACCTCTTCTCTCCCGCGCGCTTTCTCGCGCTTTCTCCAACGGCGATGCCTAACGCGTAGGGCAGCTAGGCCGTACCGTGGTAGTGCGCGGCGTGCTAGCTGCCGGTGCAGCGTGCACTCACCTCGCGGGCCAGCGCGCTGTCGGCACTGCTCGCGGATTCGACTCCGAACACCGGTGATCGGCGACGAGCGGCGTTGGTGGACTTTGCCCACCGTACACCGAGCTCGAGCTATAAAATGGCCGGGGTGCCTCTCTCTTCTTCCTCGCACCTGGCCTCACTTCTCCTCCTCCTCCCTCCATTACTGCTTACCAAAGCTCGGGCGAGGCTCTAATGGCGGAGGCGATGCCGGACTGGTTTGTGATCCTGATATGCGGAGGGCTGGCGACACTGCTGGGGCTCTCTGTGCTCCTGTGCGCGATGATCTTCGACGAGTATTGCGACGTTGCAGCTCGGGTGTTGGCTCTCCGCGGTGGTGGTGGTCATGAGGAGTAGATGGAGGTGTGCCGGGTGCTAACTGTTGTTAGGGGGTGATTAGCTGGATGTAACGCCGTTGCAAAGTTTTGCAAACAATGTATGTGTCTGAACGATTATGGTTGTGAGTCTGCTGCGTGGTGCTGTGTGAAATTAATTAAACCACGTCGTGAGAAAGGGCAGGTGTAGCAACTCAGGGAAAAGAAATCTCACTCCGGGATTTTGCAAGGGAAAAACAGTTAATTTAAAGGAGCATAAACCACAATAAAAACTACACACATTAGTAGAAGCCAAATAATTGGCTCGTCGTACAAACTTAGGGTATCACGCATAAGTCACACACATAAATAAATGCTGCAAAGAACAAATACAGTAGTGACTTCTAAAATGAAAATGGTAACTGGGTGGGGTCCTGATAAAATGTCTCTGGTAAAGGGATACACTCTTCTTCTATCGGAGGCAGTGGATTGACCAGTCGATGTATGCGTCTCTCCGTGTCGGGTCTCAGTGGTCTGCCGATGGCAATCTGAGGATTTAAATCTGCGAGGCTCTGGAGATAATCCATCACTCGCTGGTTCAAATGCTCTTGAGCAATGATGTACTGGATAAGGTTGGCCAGAACTGGGTCTCTCTCAATACGTCCACCGGGAAAAGATGTTACTTCTCCGGGTGCTGCACGGCTCGGAAAGTAATAATATCCTCGTTCGCGGGCATAGGGTACTGCGGATCGAAGACGAGCAATCGCTTCTTTTGCAGCAGCTTCTATGGCCAGGTGTGGGGTTGGCATAGATTTCCCCACGAAAGAAACTTGCGTTGGATCTTGGTTGGAGTCTACAGGAGGGATGTGTACTGCCGCCCAATATTTCGAGGTGGATGGGGAGATCCTTGATTTGAACAGCTCGTACTGAGGTGGCTGGGTAGAACCCATGGTACTGCGGGTAAAATCCCACAATATTTTGACAAAGCTACCTGGGGTTGCATCTGGGGTTCTCAGATGAATGCTGGGGCTCGGCATGACAGGAAAAGGTGTGAGTGTGGTGCACAAAGTGAGGGTTGCTGGGTAAGGTCACATGGTGGCCTTTATATAGCAATGGAGCTGGATTCGTTTTACCGTGGTGAAAGGTAATAAATTTGCCAGCTTAGCTTCAAAGGTCGGGTCAGTGTCAGAGATACACATATCTCATAAAGAGACGTGTTACTATGGTTGTCGTCGGGTTGGTTTTGGTAGTTGTGCCCGGAAAATGTGCAACTATGCGCTGACCAAATATGCAAGGCTACTATTAATACAGAGGCACAATGACAGGCTGCGTTAATATACACGGTTGCACGATTACAAAGTGAGGATACACTGAAAACTTGGTGCTACTCATACGGCTTAGTCTACCTCGTTCATGTCTAAACGGGCGCGCCTGGTGGATGTCGAGGTTTCTCCACGTGTCTCTCTGCCGGGATTAGTAGGAGATGGTGGAGGAACTGCAGGGTCGGGGTAGTGATGATGACCATCGCGGGGATTGTTGGCCACAACCCCGTTGGAGTGTGTTCCCAATATGCGACGAAGCACCTCTGGGGTTATCGCAGCACCTTGGCCAATGGCTGGGGCGGATCTCGGGGTCTCGATCGGTTGTCCAAACAGCATGACTGGGTTGTCGGCATTGGGCTCGTTTTCTCCTCTCGCCGGGGCTCGACGAACCAGCTCTCCATGAGCTGCGATTAAATCAATAGTGATCTGGTCGAACAGTGCCTCTAGTGCACTTACATAGCGCACTAGGTGCAACAATGCGGGGTCCGTCTCGTGATCTCCGTTGGCAACTTGGGGTGGTCTACCATACCCTTCACGTCTGGGGTAGTAGTGGAACGAGCGACAGTTAACTCTGGGCGACAAGTGCCTGGGATGAACTATAGCCTCTCGAGCGGCTAGCTGGATGGCTTGTGGCTCAAAGGAAGTTGTCCTTCCAGTGAACCTGTAGGGGCGCTCGGGTGCTAGACCCCTACCGTAGATGTGCACAGTGGCCCAGAATTGACGGTCTTCACCGCTCATGGGTCCTTGATACACAACATATTCTGGTGGCTCTTCTAACGCGTAGGCACGACGGGTGAGGTTTGCGAGGATGGTCACAGAACCTCCAAGGTTGGTTGTTGTGGTTTCGTTGTGCACTATAGGTCCAGGTATTGTGGCTCGGTTCGGGGTAGCGGCTGTGCGGTGCTGTGTTGGGACTAGCGTGCCCTTTTTATAGGAAAAAGGGGGCGGAGTCTTCCTTCACACGCTTGCGAGAAAGGACTATTTAGGGGCCGGTCACTAGCGCATGAGTGACAGGTTAGGTTGATAGGTTGGGCACCGACTGCCAAAAGGTGTTGGGTCACTGTGTGGCTATCTTGCACAAGAAGCTTGGCTGGGGTTTGGCTAAGGTCTAGTGGGTTGGTTTGCCTAAGTTTTTCGACCTGGCTAAGATAGGATTAGCCAATGGTCAGCCTGGCTCTGATACCAAGTCTGCCACGACCGGTTTTTCTGGGTAATAAATTTCCAGAAAAGACCGTCGTGCTCATCAGCCCCAGGATTACTGTTAGCTGATGAGGCTCCAACTTGATACAGAAATTCCAAGCAAAATACAAAATATGTAGTACAAGACCATTATGGCCTGTGAGTACAACAAATGGTTTCTAGTGGATGATGCCGGAAGCGGTTTGTGAGACATCAGTGTCTATGGGACTCCATTTCCCACAGGAACAGCTCACCAGGTTAACTCCTATCTTCGCGAGGTACTATCTCCATTGTGCGGATTCCGGGGCTGACATCGCGTCGCTCCTCTCCGAGCAAGAAAATCTGGCCAAGACAATAGCCAGGGACAAGCCAGTGAGTACTTTGAATGTACTCGCAAACATTATGAACACAGGTATAATATAACAATGATGTGCTAAAATATTTTATGCTCATGACGTCAGTCACAAACGATAAATGAAACTCTGATGCGTGCAAGCAAGTTATTTGTAAAAATGCAATAACATGGTAGTATTCAAATTTATGAAAACAAATAACAAGCAATGCCACAGTCGGGCGTCTGAGCGACACCACATAAAGGGCTTTAAAAGAAATGCCACAGTCGGGTGTCTGAGCGACACCACATAAAGGGCTTTAAAAGAAATGCCACAGTCGGGCGTCTGAGCGACACCACATAAAGGGCTTTAAAAGAAATGCCACAGTCGGGCGTCTGAGCGACACCACATAAAGGGCTTTAAAAGAAATGCCACAGTCGGGCGTCTGAGCGACACCACATAAAGGGCTTTAAAAGAAATGCCACAGTCGGGCGTCTGAGCGACACCACATAAAGGGCTATAAAAGAAATGCCACAGTCGGGCGTCTGAGCGACACCACATAAAGGGATTTAAAAGAAATGCCACAGTCGGGCGTCTGAGCGACACCACATAAAGGGCTTTAAAATAAACAATCATAGTGAATATCCCGGAGGTAGAACCATCCCAGAGATACTCGATAATAACAATAATATCACGGGTTAGTCAACAATAATAATAATCATAGTTCTCACAAGTCACAAGTAGTAATTCCATTTCTGGTTAACCGGTTCACCTCCGAAGACCGACACTAAGACCGACAGCCGACCCATCCCAGACTGTAATCCTTAACCATGGACACGGCTATTCGAATAGATTTAATCTCTGCAGAGGGTGTACTCTTTACCCACGAGTAACGGATTTCTTTAGTCCATCGGGACTAATTCCGTCTACGGTCTTTTTGTTGGAAACACACCTAACTTGCACACACCAGCTTAACTCACACGTGTCTGGAATCACCCACAACACCTGTTAAGCAACTCTAAGTGGGGAGGCTACAACCTCGCGTAGCATGGGATCAAATTTATATCGCGCGCTCTAAGGGGTGGCTTCCCCTCTCGGTCCCAACCGGAAACACCCATGCCCCCGGACCAGGTGTCTTGCCTACCAGCTACAACCGGTACCTTCCACCATGGCCTCTCTGTACGGTGTGTGCTAGAAAGAGGTTGACAACTTACTGAACCGTACTCTACTTGCTGTAGAGACGAGTGGTAGTACGAAACAAGTATGGGGGTTACTGGCACAAGACTCGATCTACGGTCGACTCAGGAGGTTTAAGTATTCCCTGCATGATTAGTATAACGAATATATTTCTACCAACAGGGTCACTGCTCATATCACTTTACCATGCCATACCAGACATAACCGTCCCGACGGAGACCGGCGACAAACTCATGCCTACCCAAGGCTGAGGTTTTCCCGGGTTCCTGCCGGTATGCATGCAAGGCACATGAGGGTGAATATTATCACAAGTGTGTTCATTTCCAACAGCCTGGAAATCACTAATATGCACTCATGCATAAGATCATACCACATGAAATAACGAGTCCTTCGAAATGCGGTGGTGTTATAAATGTATCCACGATCACACCAAAATATTATGCCGGGATTCAGAATGCTTGCCTTCAATGTTGTGGAGGGGTGGGGTGCTCTCCAAAACTTTTGAAAGCTTCTTCTCTCTCCCCAAAATCCTATTTAAAAATACATTTGAATTAACACACATTTCAAAAACAGTACAAAAAAGTCGTTTGGAAAATTTTCAAATAAATCTTAAAATAAACTAGACCAAATTTGAGGAAGGTGGGAAAAAGAATCAACTCATTTGGAGTTATATTTAAAAAGTTATAGCCAGTCAAAGTTGTGGTCAAAATCTGTTATTTAAAATAAAACAGAAAAGAAAACGTTTCAGATAGAAATATGCTTTCGGTGCAGAGGAGGCGTACTTGGGGCTTTACGCCTCCACTTAACCACGTGGACAGACACGGGGTCGCTGACAATGGGTCCAGAGGGCCCACTGGTCAGGTTTGACCAGTCTCCTCCCTCCTCTTTCTCTGTCCCGAGCGGAGGCGGGACTCCGGCGATCGCCGCCGGCGATTGGCGGTTCCATTCGAGAAACCGAAGTCATCCACGGGTTCAGGGGGTCGAGGCGGTCCCGTCGGTGGGTGTTACGGCCTCGAAAGTGGACGGGGTCGTCGGTGGTGAGCTTCACGGCGGACGGAGAGTTTCGGGAGCAGAGTGGTTTTGGGGCTACGGTGGTCCTCGATCAAAATCGGGTAGTGGGAATGGTTTACGGGAGGATGAGGGTGCTCTTGGTGGAGAGAACGGAGAGTGGGAGGCCCTGGTGGTGCCGAATTGGCCGGGGCAGTGGTGGCGGCTGCAGTTGCCGGAGGTGGGGAAGAAGACCTCCCCGGGTCGATTGGCTGTCATGGGAGGACTAGGGGTGCATTCTAAGGCTTCCTGTGTGCTCGAGGCGGCTCGGGGGCCTCCTTTTATAGCTCGTCGAGGTCGGTTCCGCGGCGGCCGGATAAGCTCTCCGGCGAACCGCCTCTCTGTAGCTTGCAGGGCAACGTGGCGTGGCTGGGGATGACGGCAGGAGCTAGCGGACGAGTGGGCACTGCTCCAGGGGCGAGCTGGCGAGCGGAGGTGGCTTTGGCGGCGCCGACATGGGCAGAGGCTGTCGGGCGGCGGCGGCGGCTAGCTCTTGGCTTGCCGGGCGTGGCGAGGGGCGGCTTGGCGTGTAGCGGTGAGAAAGGGAGTGCGTGGCGAGGTTCTGCAGGGTGGGCCAAAACCGTGGGGGGCAGCGTGTCGGCTCGGTGCGCGTGCGTGCCAAACGCATGCTCTGCTCGCGCTCTGGGCGTGCATGGGACGTGCTCGACGTAATGCCAGAGCATGCTAGAGGTCGCGGTCGAGGCTGGTAATTAACAGACCCAGGTTAGGAGTAACGGGGAGTCTAGTGGACATGCTAGTTTGGTCAGAGGTGCAAGTTCATAGTGCAATGCCACAACTCATGTCAAAACTGGTCATGCACTCTAGGTGTTTGACAAAATGCCAAGGGCACTTAGACAAGTCTTGGAGTGGTCAAAAACTCCAGATGGGGGTCTCTTTAGATGCAAGAGAGAGTGGTGAGGTTAGTTGGCCAAAAGCAGAAACTTGCTAGTGTAAGTTTAACAAAACTTCAATTCTGGACAGAAAACAAATGGCATTGTTGCAAGCACTTAGAATCATCCAATGGGTCCACTCTCCTGGACTTAAGGGTTTGGCAAGGGGAACTACCAGTAGGAGAAATAATCATGGATATAGGAGCAACTAAAATGGTGGTTGCTGTACAAATCATCAAGTTGGTCCAGAATGGAAATGAGGTTGATTCACTCAAAATTTTCAAAGAACAACCCTGGATTTTTGCACAAAGTGGAATAATATGCTCCTACTGACCTCCCCTAATTTTGGTAGAAGTCTTAAAGAAATATATAAATGGGTTGCAGTGCAAAATGCACTCTGGACCAGAGAAGAAAAATTGAGTGTAGGGCTCAAAATATTTCATGAATGAAATATATTTCTGCATAATAGTGATTTAAAAACATCACATGACATCTCCAAATTTTTGTGGAAATTTTAAGTGAATCTATCAAATGGTTGTAGTTCAAATATGGCCATTTAACCTTGAAAAACCATTTTTAAAAAATTAAAGATCAAGCAACTTAATTATTTAATTAGTTACACAGATAAAAGGAAAGTTTTTCTTGAGAGGTTAAACAAGTCCAATAACATATTTGAAAAGTTTTCTCTTTGGGAAAAACTCATCATAACAGGGAAGGAAATGATTTAAAAATCAAAATGGAGCTCAGAAATCCAAAGTTTTAATTCCTGGCAAAAATTGTAATTCATTAAAACAAGGCCAAATTTTTGGGGTGTCACAGTTCCAGACTAGGGGGTGTCCGGATAGCCGAACTATCATCATCACCGGACTCCAAGACTATGAAGATACAAGATTGAAAACTTCGTCCCGTGTCCGGATGGGACTTTCCTTGGCGTGGAAGGCAAGCTTGGCGATACGGATATGTAGATCTCCTACCATTGTAACCGACTTTGTGTAACCCTAGCCCTCTCCAGTGTCTATATAAACCGGATGGCTTTAGTCCATAGGACGAACAACAATCATACCATAGGCTAGCTTCTAGGGTTTAGCCTCCTTGATCTCGTGGTAGATCCACTCTTGTAACACATATCATCAATATTAATCAAGCAGGACGTAGGGTTTTCCCTCCATTAAGAGGGCCTGAACCTGGGTAAAACATCGTGTCCCTTGTCTCCTGTTACCATCCGCCTAGACGCACAGTTCGGGACCCCCTACCCAAGATCCGCCGGTTTTGACACCGACAGTCATCGAAGAAACAAAATTGTATTGCCCTCTCTACCGCAGAAGTTGAATACATTGGTGCCGCCAGTTGTGCAACTCAGTTATTATGGATGAGGCAAACTTTGAAGGATTACGGTATCACCTATAGACATGTGCCTCTTCTATGTGATAATGAAAGTGCCATCAACATTGTTGAGAACCCCAAGGATCATCTCCGCACCAAGCACATTGATATTAGGTATCACTTCTTGAGAGATCATGTTGAGAAGGGTGATATTCACATTGATCACATTGGTACAGATTTACAACTGGCAGATATTTTCACCAAACCATTGGATGAAGCAAGGTTTTGTCGACTTAGGCGTGAACTTGGTATCTTGGAGCTTGACAACATTATGTGAAATCTAGTACTCATTCATACATAAACTTAATGTTTTGTCTTGATGTAGGCATATATTTAGGGGGAGACACTCAACTCATGAGTAATCTCACCTTACATAATGCATAAATAGAACAAACACTCTCAAAGTTATCATAGTTTTTGAACTAGGGTACTTTAATATGATGGAGTTGTGACCATGTGCTCAAAGTCTACATCTTTGCGGGCCTATGGTCCATATGCTCAAACATGGTGACCTCGGTCACCGCATGTACCATGCATGTGTGGACCTTTCATTACTTATTTTAGGTTGGGAGGTTATTTTTTATCTTAGTATGACCATAGATGACTCAGCTTTCTACTCATATAAATCTCAAAAAGAACTCCTTGGCGGAGTCTATATTCATTTCTATGTGTTGACCCCTTGAAAATCCCTCCCCCATCCTGTCTCTCTGTCCAGTGGCCGGACATCCGACTCCACTGCCGGACATCCGGGCCCTGTGTCATGCACCTCCAGTGGCCGGATTTCCGGGCTGGTCCTCGGATGTCTGGCCCTTTTGGCCCGGTTTCTTCTGCTCCCTGACCTCCATGTGCCGGATATCCGGGCCTTGCCCCGGATGTCCGACCCATCACCGCACCACATAATAGGAGAGGGGCTCGGGTTTTGGGGGGAGTTATTCACTCGCTCCCGTTTCCTCTCCCCATCTCACCACACAGCCGTCGCCGCCGGGGTGTGCTCCAGCGCTGCCCCGGCTAGTCTCCGTCGATCTCCGGCCCCGATCTCCTCCCGACGGACTCTCCTCCTCCCGATCTACGATTCTATCCAATCCATTTCTTGGATTGTGGCTTGAGTCTCTCGGGAGGGGCCGGTGTTCGGTGGGATTCACCACCGGAGTTCTTCATGGCTCGTACCAAGAACTGCGGTCTCAAGCGTCCCGAGGTGTCTTCTCGGGGTAAGGGTGCTATCTCTCCTCATCTTCCCTAGCTTGTGACCAAATCTTATTAGGGTTGCATTATTCTCCATGTACACCTTGCCATATCTATTGCTCTCGCGTTTATGTTCTGTTTACCTAAGCCTACAAACACCTTTATATGTACTCGGCTACTCAACTTAACCATGGGAATGTAAGATTTTTTGATCTGCCATTTGGACTTGTCCTATGGTCATAATCAAAAAAAAGTTCATTCCACGGTTTAATTTGGTGTATCCTTGTTCATGTTCTTTGGCTTCTTCTTATTGGAACCCATTCATTATCCATTCCAGTTGATCGTCGGCAAGGCTCCACCGACTCCGATGAGCATGCTCGGCCCAAGAAGAAGAAGGCCACCACCAAGAAGAAGAAGCGAGCACCATCCACCAGTCCGTCGGCCTCGGATCCAGATGATGCGGACTATGTTGGAGAGGAAGAGGATGACAGTGCACCACGACAGTCAGTTGGACAGTCCAAGCCCGGTACTAGGAGGGCGCCGATGCCTCAAGTTCGTGTTTCTGCAATACCCATTACCCATGGTCGTCGCATCTCCATGGAGCTTCCTGATAGTGGAGGTCGCCCCACTCACGACTTCACAACTGTGGGGGCGGGGCAATATCTTCAGTTCCGTCGGGATGTCAATCAATATGAGATGGTGGCTGATGCCGAAGATCCTCGGTTCAGGACTCGTATGCAGCAGGATCTCTATTCCAGTTTTGTCCATGGGCGTGGCCTTGCTCCTCACTCATACTTGGATCTAAACTTCCTGCGTGATAATCCTGCCATGTTCCCTAACGATCCAGTCAAGATCATTGATGACATGACTCTTGGTCCCGCAATGACCTTCAGGTGTGATTGGAGTGAAGCTGCCATTCTACAGTTCTATGCCACCTATTTCTTTGGTCTGGACAACACTCTCACTTGGATGACCGATGACACTACACTGAGCATCACCTATGACAGGTTTGTTCAGATTTTGGGTCTCTCCGGCGTTGGCCATTGCATCCACAGTATGGATCCAGAGTACAAGCCCAAAGGGATTGATGCTTGCTTGCCTCTTGTAAAACCTCCCTCTCAGCTCACTAATGAAGAAAAAGCATATCCAGTCAATGAGGTATCCATCTTCCGTGCTCCCTTCTTCATCCTCTTTCAGTGTGTGCTTCGCACTCTCTACCCTAAGAAGGGAGATCGCTCGAGGGCTCGCAACTATTGCATTGACTTGATGGTTCATATGCATGAGAAACCCACTGTGCCTCTGGACACTGCCAACTTCATTTGGCATGAGATCCGTCTTTGCAGTTTCATTCAGACGCGCCAGTTCCCTCATGCCCCATTTATTTAGGCTCTGATTGATCACACTGCTCCATTTGAGGTGGTTAAGTCAGTTGTGCACTCCATTTGGAAACCTCCTCCTCACATGCGTGTGGTGGCTACTGCTTCTACTCAGCCTAGGAGGTCTGCTGGTGGGAGGACAGCTGCTCCTACTCAGCCCACTGGTTCTTCTGTTCCATCTTCCTCGACCGCTCCTCGTGGCCGTTTTGCATCATTCTTGGGTAAGGCTCAGTCTGCTATCATGAAGGCGATCACTTTCAGCTGTCAGCAGAATCATGATGTTCAGAAGCGCCTTGTCATCTCCAAGAATCTACTCAAACAGCGCCTCTGTAATCGTGGGAGTCCCGTTAGTGATGATGATCCTCTTCCCGCAGCTCCATCCTCGTCCACTTTCAGCTTTCCATCTCGTGCTGACTACCCCGAGTTTCTTGATGATGATGATGACATCTGCCAAGAGTGATTGAGACTGTTTAGTTCTTCGCCCCTTTTTACTTGTTGCTGTCCAAGGGGGAGAAGTAGTATCTTAGTAATATGGTCATGCTATGATATGTTATTCCAACTTTATGCTGCTACCTATGGTACTTGTTCGCTTGAGACTATGTTATGATTATGGCATGGCCATGAAATGTTCTCAGTCTATTTGAAGTGTTATGATGATTCCATATGTGCTTGTGATGAAGTCATGTACCTAGGGTAGGGTCATGGACCTATCTAAGATACCCTACCCAAGGACATCCTTAGAAGAAGCTACCTTCCAGTCGACCAAGAGGGACTTCACTCGACGAACTCAAGGACACTCAGCGATGAAGATAGCCACTCGACCATGAAGCTAACCACTCGACGGCTAGGAGACCTAAAGTCACTCAGCACGCAACGGTCTGTCATTAAGTAGCTTTATTAGTCTTCATGGCAGTTTATGAGGGCGTTACCAGTAACCCCCCTGTCTTAATGTACTTTAAACCCTGCATAACTGAGGGCCGGAGGGGTCTGGCGAACTCTATATAAGCCACCCCCCTCAGTGTAAAGGGTTCGAACCCCTGTAACTCATATACATAGAAACCAGTCGACCGCCTCCGGGCTCCGAGACGTAGGGCTATTACTTCCTCCGAGAAGGGCCTGAACTCATAAAACACTCGTGTGTACAACTAATCCATAGCTAGGATCTTGCCTCTCCATACCTACCCCCCATTCTACTGTCAGACTTAGAACCACGACAGTTGGCGCCCACCGTGGGGCAGGTGTCTTAGCGACTTTTTGGAGAAGTTGCAATTTGTCCGATTGCCTTCATCATGGTTTCTGGCGGAGCTCTGGTCGAGGGCCGCGAGATCCGTCTCGGTGCGCTCGCTTTCATCGCCGACGACTCCGCTTGGCTCCAGGAGGCACCACTCGACATCGACGCGCTCCCCGTCCGCGGGGCGACGCACTTTCGGGCGTGTGTCCGCGGGGTCCTGCTGCGGCAGCCGTCGACCCCATACCGGTCGACTCCTGTGCCGTCCTCCCTCCCTGTCTCCCGCCAGCGCAAGCGCTCCGGTTAGTCGAGGCTTCAGCGATTGGTGAGACACGCAGTGGCTCGCCAATCGTCCACCACCCAAGTCGCGGCAATTGAGCCCAACGAATCTCTCTACGGCCTGTTCGATCTGTCGACTGGCTCCGTAGAGACTGCATCTGAGTGCGACAGCAGTGATCCAGCGGCGGAGGTCCTGGTGGTCAACGAGCCTCGTAGCCCTCCCAGTTTCCCCCGCATCGACGGGATGGACGATGGAGGCGACCCCGCTCAGGCCCACGAAGAATATCAGCCCGAGCCACTCACTTCTCAGCAAAGAGAAGATCTTCGCCGCCGGAACATGGATGCCCTGCATACTCCCATCGCAGGAGAAACTCCTGAGGCTCGTGCCTTGGAAGAGGCGCGTTTGGCCAACTTGGCTGAACGCACTCGACTGGAGAACCTCTAGAGAGCACTCGACGAGCGTGCGCGTCAACAAGTACCTGACTCCAGCCGACGTCAGCTCTTTCCGCAACCGACTCAGGTATATCGAATCCTGATTCAGAATTTGGCAGCTGCAGCTCGTATAGCGGAGTCAATTCAGCCCTCTCAGTCGGAGGCTGGAAGAGGCTTGATGCAGATCAGGGATTTGCTCCGGGCGGCAGGAGATCAGAATTCAGTTGTGTCACAGTTGCGCAACAGGATTCATAGTTGATCCGTCGCTACGAATACTGTTCAGTCGGCTCATAGCCCAAGGTCACCTCCGAGGCGCGTGGGACGTGAAGGCCGGCGGGACCACTATGATGACCGATTTGATCGTGATGATAGGCGTCGAGTGCCCACTCCTCCCCCGAGAAGTGGGTCTAATGCCCATCGGCAGCAAGATGACAGGCGCCAGCTCAGTGTTGGGCGGAGAGCTCCGGTCGACCCCAGAGAACCAGGCTTTGACGCGAGATCCATCATCGTGCAAGGTTTGGTCGATCGGAACAGAGCTCATAGAGGTGGCCATGACAGAGATGTGCCCACTAGAAGCCGAGTCCATGTTTCAGGTCCAGAATGCTTTAGCAGAGCCATCAGAGCCGCAGTGATACCCCCAACTTCAGGTTGGCGACTGGGGTAAGTAAGTTCACCGGGGAGTCCAAGCCTGAAACTTGGCTTGAAGACTACTGAGTGGCGGTACAGATTGGTGGTGGTAATGATGAGGTGGCCATGAAGCATTTGCCACTCATGCTAGAGGGTTCGGCCAGGGCGTGGTTGAATCAGTTAGCTCCTAGCAGCATTTACACCTGGGAAGATCTTTCCCGACTGTTTGTCAGGACGTTCGAGGGAACTTGCAAGCGACCGGCCGGATTGACGGAGCTGCAAGTCTGCGTACAGAAGTCGAGTGAGACATTGAGAGATTACATCCAGAGATGGATCACTTTGCATCATATCGTGGAGAATGTGTTAGACCATCAAGCGGTCTGCGCCTTCAAGGATGGTGTCAAGAACAGAGAGTTGAGCCTGAAGTTTGGTCGAACCGGAGATATGACCCTGAGTCGAATGATGGAGATTGCCACCAAATACGCTAACGGTGAAGAAGAGGACAGGCTCCGGAGTGGCAAGTATAAGCCAAGTTAATCGGAAAAAGGAAACTCCAGTCGGAAGCAGAAGCGGAAGGCCGAGCCAGCTGCTCCTGGAGAGGCTCTGGCCGTGACTCAGGGCAAATTCAAAGGGAAGCCCAAAGGGTCTTGGAACCCCAAGAAGGTAAAGGATAAGGAAGGAAATGACGTGATGGATCTACCGTGTCACATCCACACGAAGAAAGACGAAGAGGGTAACTTCATCTACCCGAAACATACCACTCGCCAGTGCCGGCTCTTAATCCAGCAGTTTCAAGGAAAACAGCCCAAGGACAAGGAGAAGGAGTCGGACAAGGCCGAGGACAAGGAGGACAGTGATGGAGGGTACCCTCATGTCAATTCCACCCTGATGATTTTTGCTGATGTAGAGAGCAAAAGTCGACTGAAAGTGATCAACCGAGAGGTAAATATGGTCACCCCGGCGACACCAAGCTATCTGAAATGTTTGCAAACTCCCATTACGTTCGACCAGTCCGATCACCCTACTCACATTGCCACCCCTGGGAGGCAAGCGCTGGTGGTCGACCCAGTCGTCGAAGGCACTCGACTGACGAAGGTATTGATGGATGGCGGCAGTGGGTTGAATATACTGTATGCAGAGACGCTCAAGGGAATGGGCATTCTGATGTCCAGGCTCAGCTCCAGCAACATGAGTTTTCACGGAGTCATTCCTGGAAAGAAGGCTGAGTCACTCGGTCAAATAGCTCTGGGTGTAGTGTTCGGCGACTCGAAGCATTTCCGCAAAGAGAAGCTGACATTTGAAGTCGTGGATTTCCAGAGCGCTTACCACGCTATTTTGGGAAGACCAGCCTATGCCCGCTTCATGGCTCGACCATGTTATGTGTACCTCAAATTAAAAATGCCTGGCCCCAAAGGAGTAATCACTATCACTGGCAGCCGGAAGAAGGCAGAAGAGTGTTTCCAGAAAGGCTCGAAGATTGCGGATGCCCAGATAACAGTGGTAGAGCTGGAAGGATACAAGAAAAATGCAGATCCGAGTGATTTGCTGCGGGCCAAGAAGCCCGCCACAGAGTCAGCGTTCCAGTCGTCAGGGGAGACGAAGCCAGTTCATATCCACCCGACTGACCCCAACGCAGCTCCGACCCATATTTCCACAACACTCGACTCTAAATAGGAAGAAGCGCTCATCCAGTTCCTCCGTGAGAACTGGGACATCTTTGCATGGAAGCCAGCTGACATGCCGGGTGTTCCCAGGGGGCTAGCTGAGCATCGCCTTACAGTCGACTCAAAAGCGAAACCTGTTAAAGAACATCTTCGACGGTCCACTGTTCAGAAGAAAAAAGCCATTGGTGAGGATGTGGCTCGACTCCTTGCAGCAGAGTTTATCCGAGAGATATACCACTCTGAGTGGCTCGCCAATGTCGTCATGGTTCTTGCATTGATTTCAAACATATCAATCGGGCCTGCCCAAAAGATCATTTTCCTCTCCCTCACATCGACCAAATTGTCGACTCGACTGCGGGATGTGAGAGGTTGTCTTTTTTAGACGCCTATTCCGGGTATCATCAGATCCGTCTGTATGGACCTGACCAAATCAAAACAGCTTTCATCACTCCATTCGGGTGCTTCTGCTATATCACCATGCCATTCAGTCTCAAGAATGCCGGAGCCACGTTCATGAGAATGATTCAAAAGTGTTTACTCACTCAAATCAGTCGGAATGTGGAAGCGTACATGGATGATATTGTGGTCAAGTCACGAAAGGGTTCCGACCTGTTGACTGGCCTAGCTGAAACATCTGCCAATCTCAGGAGGTATGATATCAAGCTCAATCCATCAAAGTGCACATTTTTCGGAGTACCTGGAGGAAAGTTACTCGGTTTTCTCGTTTCAGAATGAGGAATCGATGCTAACCCAGAAAAAGTTGGCACCATACTCCAAATGAAACGCCCTGTGCGTGTGCACGACGTCCAGAAGCTTACTGGATGCTTGGCCGCATTAAGTCGATTCATCTCTCGCCTCGGTGAAAAGGCGTTGCCTCTTTACCGACTGATGAAGAAGGCAGACAAGTTCGAGTGGACTCCAGAAGCTGATGCAGCGTTTGCCGAGCTAAAAGCTCTGCTCTCCACCCAGCCGGTGCTTGCTGCTCCAATCAGCAAAGAGCCTCTGTTGCTTTACATTGCAGCCAAAGGACAGGTCGTCAGTATAGTACTTACGGTCGAGCGGGAAGAGGAAGGTAAAACCTTCAAAGTTCAGTGCCCAGTGTATTATCTCTCTGAAGTTTTGACTCCATCGAAGCAAAGATATCCTCATTATCAGAAGCTCGTATATGGGATTTACATGACCATGAAGAAGGTTGCTCATTATTTCTCTGATCATGACATTACAGTCGTCAGCGACGCACCATTGTCAGAGATTCTGCACAACAGAGATGCAACTGGTCGAGTGGCTAAATGGGCGATTGAACTCCTTCCCCTTGATATCAAATTTGAGGCAAAGAAAGCCATTAAGTCCCAGGCTATAGCAGATTTCCTTGCCGAGTGGATTGAACAACAGCAGCCGACTCAAGTTCACTCGGAGCATTGAACCATGTTCTTTGATGGCTCTAAGATGTTAAATGGTTCTGGCGATGGGGTAGTTTTGGTTTCCCCCCGAGCAGATAAGCTCAGATATGTGCTCCAGATCCACTTTGATTCCTCCAACAATGAAGCAGAATATGAAGCACTTTTGTATGGGTTGCGCATGGCCATTTCACTCGGCGTCCGTCGCCTTATGGTTTATGGCGACTCAGATTTGTTGGTCAATCAGGTGATGAAGGAGTGGGACGTTAGAAGCCCAGCCATGACTAGATACTGCAATGCAGTGAGGAAGCTCGAAAAGAAATTCGAAGGATTAGAGCTCCACCATATACCCCGACTGAAAAATCAAGCGGCTAATGATTTGGCGAAGATAGGATCCAAGAGAGAAGCCATCCCCAGTGATGTGTTCTTGGAGCATATCCATACTCTGTCAGTCATAGAAGATCCTTTTGCCGACAAAGCCCCGCAACCTAAGAGTGTTACGGATCTGACTGAGGTTGAAATTCCAGCAGTGGTCGACCTAATCATGGAAGCTTTGGTGATCACTCCCGATTGGACAGTACCGCATATCGCGTATATCTTGAGGAAAGAGCTCCCGGAGGACGAAGAAGAGGCTCGACAGATCGTCCGCCGATCTAAAGCCTTTACTGTGATAAGGGGGCAGCTGTACAGAGAAAGCGCGATTGGAGTTGGTCAGAAATGCATAACGCCGGAGGAAGGTCGAATAATCCTTGATGACATCTAGTCGGGGACCTGTGGCCATCATGCGTCTTCCCGGACCATTGTGGCCAAAGCATACCGAGCCGGATTTTATTGGCCAAGAGCAAATGAAATGGCAAAGGAGATAGTCGACAAGTGTGAGGGATGTCAATTTTACTCCAATATGTCACACAAACCCGCCTCAGCTTTAAAGACCATACCACTTGTTTGTCCCTTTGCAGTATGGGGGTTGGATATGGTTGGACCTTTGAGAACAGGTAGAAGCGGTTTCACCCATGTGTTGGTAGCAGTCGACAAGTTCACCAAGTGGATTGAGGCCAAACCCATCATGAACCTCGATGCCGGTACTGCTGTCAGCTTTATCAGAGAATTAATATTCAGATATGGAGTCCCGCACAGCATCATCACTGACAACGGGTTAAACTTCGATTCTGAAGAATTCAGAGCTTTCTGCACGTCTCAAGGCACACGAGTCGACTATGCTTCAGTCGCCCATCCACAGTCGAATGGACAGGCAGAACGAGCCAACGACTTGATTCTCAAAGGGTTGAAACCCCGTTTGATGCGTGATCTCAAGCATGCGGCTGGTGCATGGGTCGACGAACTTCCCTCGGTGCTTTGGGGGTTAAGGACCACGCCCAACCGGTCGATTGGAAGAACTCCGTTCTTCTTGGTCTACGGAGCTAAAGCAGTCTTGCTGAGTGACCTTCTCCACAATGCTCCTCGGGTCGAGCTCTACACCGAAGCTGAAGCAGAACAAGCACAGCAGGATGCATTTGACCTTTTAGAGGAAGAAAGGGAGATGGCCCTGATCCGATCGACCATTTATCAACAAGACTTGTGTCACTTCCACGCCAAAAACGTGAAGAGTCGAGCCTTCCAGGAAGGATATTTGGTTCTCCGAGTGGATCAGCAGAAACCACACAAGCTTGCTCCTTCTTGGGAAGGTCCCTTCATCGTCACAAAGGTTCTCCACAATGGAGCATACCGTCTCTACAAGGTCGAGCATCAGATCGACGAGCCCCGAGCTTGGAACGCGGAGCTTCTCCGCCCCTATTACACTTAAGTATTCACTCGGATGAGTTGTAACAAAAGTACTTCTGTAGTTTATCAAAGACAAGAGCTTTATGATTTTCCCAGTAATTGTTATTACTTTCATCCACATAAAACAATCCCCCAGTGGGTGGCTTGGCTGTGAATCTGATTCACCTAAGTCTGTAAAAAAAATCCTAACCGAGCGATGAGCCAGCCTCCCACTTGAAGGCTTAGCTGCAAAATCCGTTTCGCCTAAGTTAAACAAAAATCCTACTGAGTGGTAAGCCAGCCTTCCACTCGGAGGCTTAGCTGCAGTCCAAGTACTCGCCTAAGTTTTTGAAAATCCTACCGAGTGGTAAGCCAGCCTTCCACTCGGAGGCTTAGCTGCAGTCCAAGTACTCGCCTAAGTTTTTTGAAAATCCTACCGAGTGGTAAGTCAGCCTTCCACTCGGAGGCTTAGCTGCAGTCCAAGTACTCGCCTAAGTTAAACAAAATCCTACCGAGTGGTAAGCCAGCCTTCCATTCGGAGGCTTAGCTGCAGCATTACGCTTGCCTAAGTTCAAATATAACGTGCGCTCTGCAAGGAGGACGAGACGCAGGTTGACTGCTACCCTCTCCTTCCGAGCTACGCCACAAATACAATGTGCACTCTGCGAGGAGGACGAGGTGCAGGTCGACTGCTACCCTCTCCTTCCGAGCTACGCCACAAATACAACGTGCGCTCTGCAAGGAGGACGAGACGCAGGTCGACTGCTACCCTCTCCTTCCGAGCTACGCCACAAATACAACATGCGCTCTGCAAGAAGGACGAGGTGCAGGTCGACAGCTACCTCCTTCTCCAGAGGTACGCCTTGAAAATCCTACCGAGTGGAGAGCAAACCTCCCACTCGGGGGCTTAGCTGCAGCCCAGTGCTCGCCTAAGTTTTTGAAAATCCTACCGAGTGGAGAGCAAACCTCCCACTCGGGGGCTTAGCTGCAGCCCAGTGCTCGCCTAAGTTTTTGAAAATCCTACCGAGTGGAAAGCAAACCTCCCACTCGGGGGCTTAGCTGCAGCCCAGTGCTCG
>NC_041383.1:149344239-149386612 GCF_002162155.2 Triticum dicoccoides | reverse complement strand
TCCTACCGAGTGGAGAGCAAACCTCCCACTCGGGGGCTTAGCTGCAGCCCAGTGCTCGCCTAAGTTTTTGAAAATCCTACCGAGTGGAGAGCAAACCTCCCACTCTGGGGCTTAGCTGCAGCCCAGTGCTCGCCTAAGTTTTTGAAAATCCTGCCGAGTGGAGAGCAAACCTCCCACTCGGGGGCTTAGCTGCAGCCCAGTGCTCGCCTAAGCTTTTGAAAATCCTACCGAGTGGAGAGCAGACCTCCCACTTGGGGGCTTAGCTGCAGCCCAGTGCTCGCCTAAGTGTATCAAGGAGCAAGTCGATTGCAATGAGCGCCTCGCTTTAGCCTGCAAAAGACAGCTCAAACCAAATGCAAACATATTCAACGTCGAATCCAAGTTCGGATAACACCTAACGGTGCCGAAAGTGCTCAGGCGCTAAGCCTGTTAAGGTTTGTGTCACGACCGGTTTTTCAATAAAATAATTATTGAGAAAATCGATCTTTAGATCCCAGTATAGGAAAAGCTATCCTCATTGGTAGACAAATACTTGATGAACAGAGGACCAGTAGCATTAAATATATTACAGGGTTGAGCTGAGGCTGCTCAACAAATTATTACAAACTCGCCAATATCTTACATAAGGGCGGTTATGACACAGGGTGTGGTGGCATGCTACTAGCTCGAGGTAAAAAGTGGTGGTGGATAACTTGACTCCTAACTGGCAGCTCATCGAGTGTCGAGGTGAGGCTCGATGAATTTATTCTGGGGTGGCGGAAGCGGATATGATACAGTGACCAAAACAGGATCGCACGGGACTGACTGGGACTCCTCTAGGCGTCGAACTCGCTATCGAACTCTTCATCCATGAGATCGCCTTCATCAACATCTGGCCAAATCAACAAGCCAGGTGAGTACTTTGAAAGTACTCGCAAGATAGTTTGGACAAAAGATATAATAAATGCATGCATGAAGGCGTCGTGACTAACAATAATGATGCTCATACCAACAATAATATTAATTGATAAATAAAATAAATAACTGAAAACCAATCGGGTGTCTGGAGCGACGCCTCAAAAGGTAAACAAATAAAGTTCATGCCGCAGTCGGGCGTCTAAGCAACACCACATAAAGGGCTTGAAAGAAATGCCGCAGTCGGGCGTCTTAGCGACACCACATAAAGGGCTTTAAAAGAAATACCACAGTCGGGCGTCTTAGCGACACCACATAAAGGGCTTTAAAAGAAATACCACAGTCGGGCGTCTTAGCGACACCACATAAAGGGCTTAAAAGAAATACCACAGTCGGACATCTGAGCGACGTCACAGACAGGGCTTATAAAAGAACTGCCACAGTCGGACATCTGAGCGACGTCACAGACAGGGCTTATAAAAGAAATGCCACAGTCGGACATCTGAGCGACATCACAGAAAGGTCTTGATAACAAAAGTAAATAACAAGTATGCCACCGTCGGACGTCTGAGCGACATCACAGACTGGGCTTATAACAAAAGTAAACAACAAGTATGCCACAGTCGGATGTCTGAGCGACATCGCAGAAAGGGCTTATATAACAAAAGTAAATACAAGTACGCCACAGTCGGACGTCTGAGCGACATCACAGAACGGGCTTTATAACAAAAGTAACCAACAGGTTAGTCGATCCACAAGAGTAAACTTTTAACCGGATTTACACACATGTAGTACACCGGAGTTTTGTCACCGAGGCTGATATCTGACAAGATAAGATGAATACAGTACTTGGACAAGTACAAGATGATTTAAAGAATTTGAGACTCTGCAGAGTTTGTACTAACTGACCACAGCCAACGGATTTCCATAGTCCCGAAGGACTAGTTCCGTTTACGGTATTTCAGTAGAAACACATTTAACTAGTACACACCCATTTCACCTCACGATGCCAGGAATCACCCTAGACAACGTCCAAGAAAAACTTTGAGACGGGGAGGTCACAACCTCGAATAGCATGGGATCAAATTTCTATACGCGCGCTCTAAGGGGTGCCCCCCTCTCGGTCCCAACCGGAAACACCCATGCCCCTGACCGGATGACGGGCTTTAATCCAGGGCCATGGAACCCTCATCCCGGCCTCTCTATTTGGTGTGCACCAGGAAAATGATTTGCAACTTACTAAGCCATATTCCTTTTGGAAAATGTGTGACAGTACAGGAAGGAAATGAATGGGAATGTGATTTGTTTCACGATGACACGGAAGTCAAATAATCTGGCATAAGACTGGCATGTCACAACACTGCCATCTTACCCATCCTCAAGCCATCACATGGCCATGCAAATATGTATCCAACAACATAATGCTTTCCGAAACTTACTTTCCACTTATGTGCATGAAATATAACATTCAAAGAAATGTTCATAAACATGCCATGACTATACAAAAATGCAAACATGCAACATCACTCATCATATCAAGATTTCAAACATGCTTGCCTGGTTCGGAGTAGTCGGAGTTTAACTGTGTGAAGTTCGCAGCTCCGTCACCTCCTCCGGTATCTACGGTATAAGAAAATATGCACGTAACGTAAATACCGTGAGTGTACAGAAAAGTGTTCCAAATATTTTTCAAATAAATATTACAAAAAACTTGACAAAAAAAAGATGACAGAAAAAGAATCAATCAAAAACCATTTTCTGTTTAAAAGTTATAAGAGTTTTGGTCCAAGGACCCATCTGTAATGAAACAGAAAACTTCCAGGGGGTTCTGCAGAAAAATCCAGAAAACGGTTCGTTTAAAAGAAAAGACTGAGAGGCTGACAGGCGGGCTCCACCCGTCAGGTTTAAATTTTCAAACGAGGGAAACAGGGCGCGACGGTGCCCGAGAGGTGCGGTGGTCGCCGACGGCGATCCACGGCGAGGCAAGGTGATCGGGGGTTACCTTCGTGTTCAGTGCACCTTTCCGCGTCGGTGGGTGGTGGTAGATGTCGCCGGCGAGCACCACGTCGATGGCGGCCCTTGCTCCGGCAGACGGTGGTTCAGGTGGTCGTGGATCTTGCCGGAGACAGCTGCGGGGGTCAAATTGAAGTGGGGGTTAGCCTCCTGGTGGTGGTACGAGGCTACGGGCAAGAGTAGGGCGGCGGAGGAGTTCTGGCCGAAGAGAATGTTGCCGGAGCCCGAGGCGGACGAAGGTGGCCGGAGTTGAGGAAGAAGGGCCCCTCGAGGCTCTTCCAGTGGGTAGGCGGGGTCTGGTGAGGTGGTGGAGTTCTGCGGGGGCGAGAGCAAGCTCGGGGGGGCTATATATAGCCGGCCCGAGGCGGTTGCCGTGAATGGATAAGTCCGGCGGGCGATTACGGCGGCGCTGTGGGTGGACGGTCGGCTTAGGGGCTTGAGGATCATCTAGGTGAAGCACTGGTGCCATCCCAGTGTCCAACTCAGCAAGGGAGGGAGGATTACGGCCTGTCCTCGACGGAACGGCCGCACGGCACGTCGGCGGCAGAGAACGCGCTCTGCGCGTGCCAGGCCACGGCGACTGTGTTGCATGCGTGCGCTGGCAAGGAGGTGGCCACGCGGAGATCTCAGGAGGATTGGGCGGCGACGAACGGCGTTATGCCGCAGGGTTGCCCCCTGTCGGCCATTACGGTGGTTCTGCCGCCGCAAGACACGCCGGTGCAGGCGGGCCATGGCGCCACCGACGCCAAGAACACGCCAAGCGCTCGTGTGGTCCTCCGGACAAGAGGGAGGGGCTGTGAGCAACGAGCTAATTGCACAGTTTCCATGTGACTGAAACTTCTGACGAAGAAACGACACTGAATCTCTGAATTTACTGAATATGAACAGTAACAGTGCATGCCAAGTGTTCGACAGAATGATTTTGGCATGTAGGGATTTTTCCTTGAGCTGGTTTTTGGTGGAGTGGTCTCTCATTGCAACTAGAGGTTGCCTGAATTTTGGTGGAATATTTGGAGGAGTGGAGAGATGAATTTCACCAAATTTGACAAATCTGGTCCAAACTTGCAGAGGGTGAAATTTGAAAATTTTGAAAAGAAGAAGAGTAGATCTTGATGGTTCTAGATTGTGGGTACCAAGGACCATCCAGAGGAGTTGAATTGAGATCAAAGATCAAAGGTATTTAGGTACTTGCTTTGCAAATCACCTGGGCTCAAAAGAAAGGACAGAATTATTTTGGGAATAGAAATAATTGCAATAAAATCCAAAAATGGATTTTATTAGTTTGGACAGAATGTTTGGGTTGTACCAAAGTGGAAGGAGGGGTTTTGGGGAAGTTTTACCATAAGAGGCATGGTAAAACAAGAATGGATCAAAACTCAAATAAAAGCCCAAAACCAAAAAGGTTTTCCTTTTAGAAGAAATTAGGTCCAAGAAAGGATTTTTAGAGGGCAAACTTAGAAGAGAGGTTTTTAAGAAGGGTTTAAATGACCTTCTTCAAACCAAGCAAGGCTCTTTCTGAAAACAAAAACCACAAAAGTTTTGGAGTGTCACAGCACCTACCCCCTTAGGAAAAATCTCGTCCCCGAGATTTCAGCTGATCCTTAAACAGGTGTGGGTGCTCTGTCCGAAGAAAATCCTCGCTCTCCCAAGTTGCTTCATTCTCGGTGTGATTGCTCCACTGAACTCTGAAAAACTTGATGGTTTTCTGTCGGGTCCTCCTCTCAGACTCTTCTAATATTTTTATTGGGTGCTCCCGGTAGGTGAGGTCTGGTTGCACGTCAATGTTTTCATGTGATACTTGCTTCTCTGGGTTGCTCACGTACTTTCTCAACTGCGAGATGTGAAACATGTTGTGGATACCGGATAAATCTCCGGGTAGGTCTAGCTGGTAGGCTACCGTGCCTCTTCGGGCCACTATATGAAATGGTCCGATGAATCTTGGTGCTAGCTTTCCCTTAATCCTGAATTGCTGCAGACCCTTCATAGGAGAAACTCTTAGTATACCAATTCTCCGGGTTCAAAACTGATTTCCCGATGCTTTTGATCGTAATAACTCTTTTGCCGACTCTGAGCTGTTTTGAGTCGATCTCTAATTGTTTTAACTTTCTCCTCGGCCTCCTTGAGCATATCTGGGCCGAAGATATGGCTGTCTCCGGTCTCTGACCAATTTAGCGGGGTACGACATGTTCTCCCATACAGAGCTTCAAAGGGTGCCATTTGCAAGTTGGCTTGATAACTGTTGTTGTATGTGAACTCTGCATATGGCAAACTTTCTTCCCAACTGGTTCCGTAGGTGAGGACACAGGCTCTTAGCATGTCTTCTAGAATTTGGTTTACGCGTTCAGTCTGTCCATCAGTCTGGGGATGGTATGCGGTACTGAATGCTAGTTGGGTTCCCAGTGCCTGTTGTAGGTGATCCCAAAATCTAGAGATGAACTGTGTGCCTCTGTCAGATATGATAGTCTTTGGGACTCCATGCAGGCAGACGATACGGGCAAGATAAAGTCTGGCCAGCCTCTGAGTGGTGTGAATTGTCTTCACCGGAATAAAATGTGTCACTTTGGTTAATCTGTCGGTTATTGACCCATATGGCATCATTTCCGTGTCGTGACCGTGGCAGTCCAACGATAAAGTCCATTCCAATCTCGTCCCACTTCCACTCGGGTATCTTGTTTGGTTGTAATAGCCCGGCTGGTTTCTGGTGCTCGGCCTTGATACATTGACAAGAGTCACAGCATGCAATGAACCTGGCTATATCTCTCTTCATACCGTGCCACCAAAAATTTTCCTGAAGGTCTTTGTACATTTTTGTTCCTCCAGGGTGGATTGAATACGGAGTTGTGTGACTTTCAGCCAGAATCTGTTGTTTGAGGTCCTTGATATTTGGAACGCATAGTCTCTCCCCGTACAAGGTAAAGGAGGAGGGTTGTGATAGGCTTGGCGAGCCAACGTAAAAACTCAGCCACTCTTATGGAGATGAAACCCAAAAGATTTTCATTGGGGAGTAACCCTCTCAGCGACGCGCCACATCGGAACCCGGGTGTGGTGGAAAATGGGTAGTCCAACATCGTTTGAGATGGTTTGGGCATATTCAGCACAGGCCTCTAGAAGCTCCAGTGCATAGCGGACGGCTAAAGCGTGCGGAGAATGTCAAGAGAGGGCGGGGTCGACCGATTTTGACATGGGAGGAGTCCGTTAAGAGAGACCTGAAGGATTGGAGTATCGACAAAGAGCTAGCTATGGACAGGGGTGCGTGGAAGCTTGCTATCCATGTGCCAGAGCCATGAGTTGGTTGCGAGATCTTATGGGTTTCACCTCTAGCCTACCCCAACTTGTTTGGGACTAAAGGCTTTGTTGTTGTTGTTGTTATAGTCTCTCCCCGTACCACAATATTCCTTGCTCATCTATGTTGAATTCTGAGGCCTTGCCCAAACTCACTTTCTTTTTTATGCCATCAATGCTGGGGTGTCCACGCTGGGCCTCCTTAATCTTTTCCATCAGGGTAGACTATATTTCTAGATTCGACACACTGCCTTCGTTAACCATTATTAAATTGAGTCTCGCAAATTCCTGTTGAAATTCTGGCCTCAACTTTGGTATACTGTCATCGTCCGTGCTGGGATTCTGACTAAGGGCATCTGCCACAACATTTGCTTTTCTGGGATGATAGTGGATCCCAACATCATAATCCTTCACCAACTCTAACCAGCGTCGTTGCCGTAAATTAAGTTACGGCTGTGTGAAAATATACTTAAGACTCTTATGGTCTGTGTATATCTCACAACGATTTCCAAGTAGGAAGTGTCTCCATTCCTTGAGTGCATGGATGACCGCTGCCAATTCTAAGTCATGAGTGGGATAATTCTCCTCATGCTTGCGAAGTTGTCTGGAGACATACGTGACTACCTTGCCTTCTTGCATTAATACGCATCCGAGGCCTTTCCGGGATGCGTCACAAAATACCTCAAAATTCTTGTGTATATCTGGCACAATTAATACTAGGGCCGTTGTTAATTTGCTTTTTAGCTCTTGGAAGCTTTTCTCACATGCTTCCGTCCATTCAAACTTCTTGCCTTTCTTGAGTAACTGCATCATTGGCTTTGCTATGGTGGAGAATCCTTCAATAAATCTCCGATAATAGCCTACCATTCCCAAGAAACTCCGTACGTCCGTTACGCTAGCTGGTGGTTTCCAGCCAAGTACGGCCTTGACCTTTTCCGGGTCTACTGCAATACCTTCTTGGGTGAGTACGTGGCCCAGAAAACCCACCTGTCTTAGCCAAAATTCACATTTGCTGAATTTGGCGTACAGTTGATGTTTCCTGAGTTCTCCTAGTACTATCCTGAGATGCTCGGCATGCTCTTCTGGTGTTTTGGAGTATATCAATATGTCATCGATGAATACCACAACAAACTTGTCCATATACTTCATAAATACTTTGTTCATGAGGTGAACAAAATATGCGGGGGCTTTGGCTAGCCCAAATGGCATTACTGTGAACTCATATAGTCCATATCTGGAAGTGAAGGCTGTCTTGGGAATATCTTCTGTTCGCACTTTTAATTGGTGGTATCCTGATCTCAAGTCAATTTTTGAGAAGACTTTGGCCTGTGCGAGCTGATCAAATAAATCATTTATTCGGGGCATTGGGTATTTGTTCTTGATTGTGACCATGTTGAGAGCTCGATAGTCAATACACAATCTCAGTGTTCCATCCTTTTTCTTGGCAAATAAAATTGGAGAACCCCAAGGTGAGGAACTGGCTCGTATGTACCCTTTCTCCAATAATTCTTTTATTTGCTTCTTCAATTCCACCAATTCGGATGGTGCCATTCTGTATGGTTTCTTGTAAATGGGAGCGGTTCCGGGGGCTAGCTCAATGCTGAATTCTATCTCTCGGTCCGGTGGCATGCCTGGTAGTTCTTTTGGAAATACGTCTGGAAATTCACATACTACTGGAACCTTGTTCAGCTCAGAAACGTCCACCTTGTTTAATCTTGGTTGACGAGGTATTTGTCTCTCTTTGGCTGAAACTTTTATTTTCTTCCCATGATGGTGTGTGAGAATCACGGTCCGGTTGAAGCAGTCAATAAAACCTTTGTTGGTGGTTAACCAATCCATCCCTAGGATGACATCCAGTCCTTTGCTTTCCAATACAATAAGGTTGGCGAAAAACTTCAATCCTTCAAATTCAATAACCACATCTTGACAGTAACTCTGGGTCACTTGCTTAATTCCAGGGGACTTGATGATCATTGATTTTTCCAAGGGAAGCATCGAAAAAATATTTTGCAAAGCAAAACTCTTCAAAATGAATGAGTGAGAAGCTCCAGAATCAAACAAAACCATGGCAGGTATTGTGTTGACGGGGTACGTACCGAGTACGATATCTGGGGCATTCTGTGCTTCCTCTCGGGTCACGTGGTTCAGGTGACCTTTCTGGTGGTTGTTATTGGGGTTGAAATTGCTTCGCTTTGGCGCTGAATTATTTCCACCATTGTTAGGCTTCGGGGTTGAGTTCCTTGGCTTGGGGCACTGCTTGGCATAGTGCCCTTCTTCTCCACAAGCGTAACAAGTAACGCCTGGGCGATAGGTGAACTCCTTATCTCTTGCATGGAAATTCTTGATTGGGCGTGAATTATCCATCGGGGTTTTGTGTGTTCCACTCTTCTGAAGTTCCGTCTTGCTTCTGGGGTTGCGAGCAAAAGTAGTCTGGTCCCTTTTGCGTTTGCGGTAATCTTCCAGGCTACGTCGCTCATTTTCCAGAGTAATGGCCTTATCCACTAGTGTTTTAAAATCTGGGAAGGTAAGCACAACCAGCTGGCATTTAAGGGCGGGTGCCAGGCCTTCCAAGAATTTTTCCATCTTCTTGCTCTCAGTCATGCGTTCTTCATTGGCGTAGCGAAACAGCAGAGTAAATTGGCTGTTGTATTCTGACACTGTCATGGTCCTTTGCTTGAGGTCATCCAAATTCTCTCTTCTTGATTTTCATAACACTCTTAGGAATGTGTGTCCCACGAAAACCTTCTTTGAAATCCTCCCAGGTTATTTCATTTTTGTTGGGGTGCATGTGCAGGAAGTTTTCCCACCATGATGCAGCTGCTTCGGTGAGATAATGAGGTGCATACAATACTTTTTCACGGTCTGAACACTGTGCAATAATAAATTTTCTCTCCATGTCTCGAAGCCAGTCGTCGGCCTCAAGAGGCTTGTCAGTGTGAGAAAATGTTGGAGGACGCATCTTTTGTAACTTAGATAATTTGGATTGCTGTTGATACTGACCACGGTTACTTCCCATGTTGATGAATTGGTTCATCATTTCCTGGTGTTGTTGCTGACTCTGCTCATACAGACGACACACTTGGGTAAATGTTGTTTCACTGTCCTGTTGACTTGTTTGTCCCTGGCTGAAATTGTGGTTTTGCGGTGTGCCATAATTTTCCTCTGGCTAATTTGGCATGGAGCGCGTCCAAGGACAAGACATCTTTCACTCTGGGGATATATTTTGTGAAACTCGTAAGACAAGAAAGGGAGTCGCAGAAGTCAATAAAATCACACATAAAGAAAATTTTAAAACTCCAGGATATTTTTGAAAATACACGGTTGCGCGCGGAGAATGACTATTACATATCTTACACGCAAGCATAATTATACATTACATCACTCAGGATATGCGTACATAATCCTGACATGTTATTTAGACTAGTGCACTTCTCCAGATCCTACATGATGCGCAAACAGGCTACTTCTCACAACCTATGTACATATAAACATATTACACAAGTCGATACATCGCATGGCGTCTACGCGTACTCAGTCGGAGATGGTGAGGATCTCCCTTGGCCTGCCGAGGGTGAGACGCAGTGACGCTGGGGAATCAACTTCCTCCCCGCTAATAGGTTCCAGACGAGGAACACTACGCTGAGCTGATGGAGCAGGTGCCATAGGCGGAGTAACCTAAATATGAGTGGGCGGAATAGGTGGAGTAGCACGTATGGGAGTGGGTGCAAAAAGTGGTGCAGCGCGAACGGGAGTGGGTGCAATAGCTTGGTTAAACTCCTCAGTGGTAGGCAAACGACAAGCAGTGGCGAGAATGGTAGGCGAATGAGAAGTTGAGGAGGAGATAAAAGTCAGCGGTGGAGCGTTGTGTAGGAGTTCCCTCCTGTTAGCAGCACAGCCATGAACTGAGTCCATGCGGGCAGCTACGAGGTCGTCCACCATGCTGTCAAAGGCTGCCTCCAGGGCTCGGAGGTACTCGACAAGCATCTCAAAGGCCTTGTCTCGCTCTCCTCTGGGGCAAGAGAAAGAGTAGTGACAGGTGTATGGCACGTGGCATGGAAGGTAGCGGTAGCGACGGGTCTTCATTGCAGGAAGGACATCACGAAGACGAGCTATCGCCTCGTGGGCTGCCATCTGCATAGCATGCCTCTCTGTAGGCATGGCTCTCCCCAAGAAACGGAAGCGGCGTATCTCAGCACGCCCTCCCCTGAATTGCACCGCGGCCTGGTGCATGGTCTGACTGTCGTTGATCTTGTGTGGATAAAGTGTGAAGACTGGGCGCACGGATGGCCCCATTGCGACCTGAACGATGAAGGAGAGGAGCTTGACGAACCCCTCAGGCACGTTGGTGAACATCTGCGACTCACAGTCGTTGCCAGCCATCTACAAAAGTAGGCAAAAATTCTGAATGATCAGATCATAAGTTTTATGCTGACTGTCAGAAAAATGACTACATTTGTAAAAACACGAATAAACTCTATCATGCTAATAACCAATTAGCGATCGCACCTAGTGGCTTCCTAAAGTCAGCATGGCTATGGTTACCAAGTCTGTCACGACCGGTTTTTCAATAAAATAATTATTGAGAAAATCGATCTTTAGATCCCAGTATAGGAAAAGTTATCCTCACTGGTAGACAAATACTTGATGAACAGAGGACTAGTAGCATTAAATATATTACAGGGTTGAGTTGAGGCTGCTCAACAAATTATTACAAACTCGCCAATATCTTACATAAGGGCAGTTATGACACAGGGTGTGGTGGTATGCTACTAGCTCGAGGTAAAAAATGGTGGTGGATAACTTGACTCCTAACTGGCAGCTCATCGAGCGTCGAGGTGAGGCTCGATGAATTTATTCTGGGGTGGCGGAAGCGGATATGATACAGTGACCAAAACAGGATCGCACGGGACTGACTGGGACTCCTCTAGGCGTCGAACTTGCTATCGAACTTTTCATCCATGAGATCGCCTTCATCAACATCTGGCCAAATCAACAAGCCAGGTGAGTACTTTGAAAGTACTCGCAAGACAGTTCGGACAAAATATATAATAAATGCATGCATGAAGGCATCGTGAATAATAATAATGATGCTCATACCAACAATAATATTAATTGATAAATAAAATAAATAACTGAAAACCAATCGGGTGTCTGGAGCGACGCCTCAAAAGGTAAACAAATAAAGTTCATGCCGCAGTCGGGCATCTAAGCGACACCACATAAAGGGCTTGAAAGAAATGTCGCAGTCGGGCGTCTTAGCGACACCACATAAAGGGCTTTAAAAGAAATACCACAGTCGGGCGTCTTAGCGACACCACATAAAGGGCTTTAAAAGAAATACCACAGTCGGGCGTCTTAGCGACACCACATAAAGGGCTCAAAAGAAATACCACAGTCGGACATCTGAGCGACGTCACAGACAGGGCTTATAAAAGAAATGCCACAGTCGGACATCTGAGCGACGTCACAAACAGGGCTTATAAAAGAAATGCCACAGTCGAACATCTGAGCGACATCACAGAAAGGGCTTGATAACAAAAGTAAATAACAAGTATGCCACCGTCGGACGTCTGAGCGACATCACAGAAAGGGCTTATAAAAAAAGTAAACAACAAGTATGCCACAGTCGGATGTCTGAGCGACATCGCAGAAAGGGCTTATATAACAAAAGTAAATACAAGTGTGCCACAGTCGGACGTCTGAGCGACATCACAGAAAGGGCTTTATAACAAAAGTAACCAACAGGTTAGTCCATCCACAAGAGTAAACTTTTAACCAGATTTACACACATGTAGTACACCGGAGTTTTGTCACCGAGGCTGATATCTGACAAGATAAGATGAATACAGTACTTGGACAAGTACAAGATGATTTAAAGAATTTGAGACTCTGCAGAGTTTGTACTAACTGACCACAGCCAACGGATTTCCGTAGTCCCGAAGGACTAGTTCCGTTTATGGTATTTCAGTAGAAACACATTTAACTAGTACACACCCATTTCACCTCACGATGCCAGGAATCACCCTGGACAACGTCCAAGAAAACTTTGAGACGGGGAGGTCACAACCTTGAATAGCATGGGATCAAATTTCTATACGCGCGCTCTAAGGGGTGCCCCCCTCTCGGTCCCAACCGGAAAAACCCATGCCCCCTGACCGGATGACGGGCTTTAATCCAGGGCCATGGAACCCTCATCCCGGCCTCTCTATTTGGTGTGCACCAGGAAAATGATTTGCAACTTACTAAGCCATATTCCTTTCAGAAAACGTGTGACAGTACAGGAAGGAAATGAATGGGAATGTGATTTGTTTCATGATGACACAGAACTCAAATAATCTGGCATAAGACTGGCATGTCACAACACTGCCATCTTACCCATCCTCAAGCCATCACATGGCCATGCAAATATGTATCCAACAACATAATGCTTTCCGAAACTTACTTTCCACTTATGTGCATGAAATATAACATTCAAAGAAATGTTCATAAACATGCCATGACTATACAAAAATGCAAACATGCAACAACCACTCATCATATCAAGAGTTCAAACATGCTTGCCTGGTTCGGAGTAGTCGGAGTTTAACTGTGTGAAGTTCGCAGCTCCGTCACCTCCTCCGGTATCTACGGTATAAGAAAATATGCATGTAACGTAAATACCGTGAGTGTACAGAAAAGTGTTCCAAATATTTTTCAAATAAATATGACACAAAACTAGACAAAAAAAGAAAGATGACAGAAAAAGAATCAATCAAAAACCATTTTCTGTTTAAAAGTTATAAGAGTTTTGGTCCAAGGACCCATGTGTAATGAAACAGAAAACTTCCAGGGGGTTCATCGAAAAAGTCCAGAAAACGGTTCGTTTAAAAGAAAAGACTGAGAGGCTGACAGGCGGGCTCCACCCGTCAGGTTTGAATTTCCAAACAAGGGAAACAGGGTGCGATGGTGCCCGAGAGGTGCGGTGGTCGCCGACGGCGAGGCAAGGTGATCGGGGGTTACCTTCGTGTTCAGTGCACCTTTCCGCGTCGGTGGGTGGTGGTAGAGGTCGCCAGCGAGCACCACGTCGACGGCGGCCCTTGCTTCGGCGGACGGCGGTTCGGCTGGTCGTGGATCTTGCCGGAGAGAGCTGCGGGGGTCAAATTGAAGTGGGGGTTAGCCTCCTGGTGGTGGTACGAGGCTACAGGCAAGAGTAGGGCGGTGGAGGAGTTCTCACCTAAGAGAACGTTGCCGGAGCCCGAGGCGGATGGAGGTGGTCGGAGTTGAGGAAGAAGGGCCCCTCGAGGCTCTTCCAGTGGCTAGGCGGGGCCTGGTGAGGTGGTGGAGTTATGCGGGGGTGAGAGCAAGCTCGGGGGGGCTATATATAGCCGGCCCGTGGCGGTTGTCGTGAACGGATTAGTCCGGCGGGCGATTACGGCGGCGCTGTGGGTGGATGGTCGGCTTAGGGGCTTGAGCATCATCTAGGTGAAGCACTGGTGCCATCCCAGTGTCCAACTCAGCAAGGGAGGGAGGATTACGGCCTGTCCTCGACGGAACGGCCGCACGGCATGTCGGCGGCAGAGAACGCGCTCTGCGCGTGCCAGGCCATGGCGACGGTGCTGCATGCGTGCGCTGGCAAGGAGGTGGCCACGCGGAGCTCTCAGGAGGATTGGGCGGCGCCGAACGGCGTTATGCCGCAGGGTTGCCCCCTGTCGGCCGTTACGGTGGTTCTGCCGCCGCAAGACACGCCGGCGCAGGCGGGCCATGGCGCCACCGACGCCAGGAACGCGCCAAGCACTCGTGTGGTGCTCCGGACAAGAGGAAGGGGCTGTGAGCAACGAGCCAAATGCACAGTTTACATGTGACTGAAACTTCTGACGAAGAAACGACACTGAATCTCTGAATTTACTGAATATGAACAGTAACACTGCATGCCAGGTGTTCGACAGAATGATTTTGGCATGTAGGGATTTTTCCTTGAGCTGGTTTTTGGTGGAGTGGTCTCTCATTGCAACTAGAGGTTTCCTGAATTTTGGTGGAATATTTGGAGGAGTGGAGATATGAATTTCACCAAATTTGACCAATCTGGTCCAAACTTGCAGAGGGTGAAATTTGAAAATTTTGAAAAGAAGAAGAGTAGATCTTGATGGTTCTAGGTTGTGGGTACCAAGGACCATCCAGAGGAGTTGAATTGAGATCAAAGATCAAAGGTATTTAGGTACTTGCTTTGCAAATCACCTAGGCTCAAAAGAAAGGACAGAATTATTTTGGGAAAAGAAATAATTGGAATAAAATCCAAAAATGGATTTTATTAGTTTGGACAGAATGTTTGGTTTGTACCAAAGTGGAAGGAGGGGTTTTGGGGAAGTTTTACCATAAGAGGCATGGTAAAACAAGAATGGATCAAAACTCAAATAAAAGCCCAAAACCAAAAAGGTTTTCCTTTTAGAAGAAATTAGGTCCAAGAAAGGATCTTTACAGGGCAAACTTAGAAGAGAGGTTTTTAAGAAGGGTTTAAATGACCTTCTTCAAACCAAGCAAGGCTCTTTCTGAAAACAAAAACCACAAAAATTTTGGAGTGTCACAACACCTACCCCCTTAGGAAAAATCTCGTCCCCGAGATTTCAGCTGATCCTTAAACAGGTGTGGGCGCTCTGTCCGAAGAAAATCCTCGCTCTCCCAAGTTGCTTCATTCTCGGTGTGATTGCTCCACTGAACTCTGAAAAACTTGATGGTTTTCTATCGGGTCCTCCTCTCAGACTCTTGTATAACGAGCTGGATGTGTTTGTTCTCCAACTCAGTATAACGAGCCGCAAGGTCGCAGGATTTCTACGAAGAACCAATCGACAGATGTCAAAGACAATTCACTTCCGAGTGACTAAGGAAAAATCATAGCGTTTCAAAACTACGGCCGAATACAAACATTCGACCATAGTCTCGGGGACTACACCCAGTGGGTGCACTCAGCGTGCCCCCACTAGTTTCATCAGTTAGAGTCGACCAGTCGACCAACAACAACAAAAAACGGGAGGTGTTCTTCAGACTAAAGTCGACTGCCAGCAGTCGACCACAGTCTCGGGGATTACACCCAGTGGGTGCACTCAGTGTTCCCCCACCGGTCTACGAATCTATTCGACCTAGTCGAGTAAGGAAAAAACTTAAGACATAAAGACTATGGTCGACTGCCAGCAGTCCACCATAGCCTTGGGGACTACACCCAGTGGGTGCACTCAGCGTGCCCCCACTAACTCGGAATTTCAATCGACACACCCAGTGGGTGTAAGACAAACTCTAGGAATTTCAGAAAGAAGAGTTTTCAGATATCATATCCTAACAGAACAGGCAGTGACCGACTGACCTGAACATTACTCTGAAGAGCTGAACTAGCGTCATAGGCTGCCTGGCTGGCTTCTCGGATTGCCTTCACTTGCTCCATCATGACCCCCGCCTGGCGTATTGCTTCTTTAGCAGCACTAGCTTGGTCTTATGGGACGTGGTAAGTTGAGAAAAGCGAGGGTTGAGCAGCACTCGACGATCAAGGACGAGCACTCGTCAACGGCACCGCAAAGGTTACGGTAGGCCGAGTGACATTGTCTCCCTCCACGACCAATGTCTCGGGTGCTGGCACGTCCTGAGTCGCCTTGCCAGCAGACGCTTTCTTGTTCCTTCTCTGCCTCAGTGGTTCCTCGTCGTCATCGTCGGGAAGGTCGATAACAATGTTAGATGAAGCTGCAGAAAAAGAATCAAAATTAGAGACAAGAAGCCAATCGACTGAAGACGGAACTACAAGAGTCATACCAGGTTTCGAAGTAACAGCATCCTCCATCTCCTGATCTTTAGCTCTGACCGAGGTATCAGAAGTAGCGGCACTGTAGTTCCAGAAGTTAGTCGATTAGCTCACGAGTCGACCAAGAATAAGTTCATGTGGAACAGATAAACTCAAGCTACACCATTACCCTGAGATAGTGGGGATCACCATCTTCATCTTCGGCAAGACCTTCGCCGACTTCGACGGCGCCACTCGAGATTGCTTCGGAGCTTTCTCAGTCGGCACCGGAGAAGTAGTCCGAGGGCGCTTGGACGACTGCGTGACGGTTGCGACCCCCTTACCACGCTCGGCCGCGGGATCATGGATAAGCTTCGAGCGTCTTTCCGAGCGAGGAGGTACAACTTCCTCCTCCTCCTCCTCCTCCTCTTCCTCCTCACCAGAGTCATCACCCTCATCATCATCGTCAGCATCCGAATCCCACTCCTCCGGGCTTTCGGCCCCACTTCCTTCCTCCTCCTCAGTCGGCGTTTGCGCTCCATTGGGCATCGAGTATAACTCAGTGGTGGCCTGTTAGGCAACAAAACAAAACAAGGGTCAATCGACCAATTCGCGGCGAAGCAGAATGAATAAAGCAAGATTACAATTGGAGATAAGTGGTCATACCGTGTCCGGTGTGTATGTACAGTCGAGTGGTGGGATCCTTCTAGCCCCTCGAGGGTTGTCCTTATTCCCTGTGATTGCGGTCACCCACCTCTCCAATGTGGCGTCGTCGACCGCTTCTGGATGGACCCGAGTGGTGTCTTCGGTACCACAGTACAGCCACATCGGATGGCCTCGGTACTGAAGCGGTTGGATGCGCCGTCTAAGGAAGACCTCCAGAAGATCCATACCCGTCACCCCGTCCCTAAGGAGTTGGACTACGCGCTCCATCAACATTTTTACCTGAGCTTTCTCCTCAGGAAGCACCTTCAGAGAAGAGGGTTTGTCCACTCGGTCCATGGAGAACGGAGGGAGACCAGTCGACTGCCCTGGCGTCGACTCGTCTTGGCAGTAGAACCAAGTCGACTGCCACCCTCTAACCGACTCAGGAAGGGTCATGGCCGGGAAAGTACTCTTATTCCTCATCTGAATCCCAAGACCCCCGCACATCTGGATAACCTTAGTCCTCTCATCATCCGGACTCGCCTTTTTCACCGTCTGTGAGCGACAGGTGAATATGTGCTTAAAGAGACCCCAGTGTGGTCGACAACCCAGGAAGTTCTCGCACATGGACACGAAAGCAGCAAGATAGGCAATAGAATTGGGAGTAAAATGGTAGAGTTGCGCCCCAAAGAAGTTCAGAAACCCTCGGAAGAAAACACTCGGCGGCAGAGAGAATCCACGGTCTACATGAGTGGCTAGGAGAACGCACTCACCCTCCTGCGGCTGCGGTTGACACTCGGTCCCCGAAAGCCTTGCTCAACCGTGAGGGATCAGACCCTCGTTGGCCAGGTCATTAAGATCCTTCTCGGTGATGGTCGAGCGGATCCAATCCCCTTGGACCCAACCTTTTGGCAGGCGGGACCTTGACGAAGACCCGCCCCGACTGGACGCTCTCCCCTTCGCTTTCCCCGTCGATGTCGCCTTCTTCACGCGCTCCAAGGCAGCCATCTTCTCCTTCACCATTGTCGCCGACGAAGCACGCGAGTAGTGGATAGGCGGAGGCGAGAGCAGGCACAGTGGGCGGAGGCAAAGAGGGCAGAGAGGAGAAGAGAAGGCACTGTTCAAAAACCCTCGCCCGGCGCTTTATATAAGGACGCTTCCGAGTGGCTGACAAGTAGGCCCGGGCGGTCCTGTCACATCCCGAAACAGTCGCGCACGCATGATACGTGGCGAAAAAGGAGGCACGGAAATCGAGGCGTCCACGCCTTATCCCATTCGAGCACCGCGGTCCGCCCCGCTTCGCGCGCTTCCCAAAATTCGGGTCCCACAAAATCCGCTACCGGCAGATCAGTCTGTCAGACGATAGATTTCATGCGATCCGTCGCTCGGAAGTTCACTAAGTTCAAAAGTTCACTCGACAGAAGAAAGGAATGGATCAAGGCGACTGAAAGAAAAGTTAATGCCAACGCCGAAAAAGAAAAATTGCTGATCCAAGATACGACATAATCAGAGCACGGGAAATAGGTCGGAGAAAATTATCAACTCCTTCCTCACTCGAACCTCGATCCATTCGGGGGCTAATGATGAAGTCATGTACCTAGGGTAGGGTCATGGACCTATCTAAGATACCCTACCCAAGGACATCCTTAGAAGAAGCTACCTTCCAGTCGACCAAGAGGGACTTCACTCGACGAACTCAAGGACACTCGATGATGAAGATAGCCACTCGACCATGAAGCTAACCACTCGACGGCCACGAGACCTAAAGTCACTCAGCACGCAATGGTCTGTCATTAAGTAGCTTTAATAGTCTTCATGGCAGTTTATGAGGGCGTTACCAGTAACCCCCTGTCTTAATGTACTTTAAACCCTGCATAACTGAGGGCCGGAGGGGTCTGGCGAACTCTATATAAGCCACCCCCCTCCTCAGTGTAAAGGGTTCGCACCCCTGTAACTCATATACACAGAAACCAGTCGACCGCCTCCGGGCTCCGAGACGTAGGGCTATTACTTCCTCCGAGAAGGGCCTGAACTCGTAAAACACTCGTGTGTACAACTACTCCATAGCTAGGATCTTGCCTCTCCATACCTACCCCCCATTCTACTGTCAGACTTAGAACCACGACAGCTTGTCTCTTACTTCTTTATTCTTTAAGTTACATATGCTATCATACGAACTTTTGTGTTGGTCATCCTAATATATTCATCGCATGCACACAATGAGGGGGAGCTAAAAGCAAGTTGTAACTAAACATATTTTGTATCCGTTTTGCTCCCATGATTATCATTGCTAAGACTATTTATTACATCTATGATACTACATGTATGATTGTCATCAACAAACAAAAAGGGGGAGATTGAAAGTGCAATCATGCCCTTGCATTATGTTTTGATGTTTATGACAATCTACATGTAGGGGACTAACAATGGCTGTCAAGTGAATCTCATGTGTTGGTCCCCGGTTCGTCAAATTATGTGTGGATCAAGAGCATACGAAGTGGGTTCTCTCAAGGATGAAGTGCTGAAATGATGTTTCATTTTGTTTCCTTGAGTATAGGACCCCGCACTATTAAGAGGGGATCGATTGGGTTCATAACAGACTTGCTCTAGTCAAAATACTCCTTTCCATAGTTCTTTTTATCCATTCTTGACTTTGAACCATTCTGTCTCTAGGAGTGCAGGATGTCCGGGCCACCCCCCCCCCCTCCCCCGGATGTCCGGCTCATGCCCCGGATATCTGGCCCTTGCTTTTTCCTTTTCCAGTAGGTTGTCTGTTTTTTGCCGGATGTCTGGGTGTTCGCCGGATTTCCGGGCCTTCCTGTCTTGCTGGATGTCCGGGCCCTATTCCGGATGTCCGGCCCCTTACTGCCTGAAAAACTGATATGGTTCTGTAAACGTTGTGGGCTCTCCGGATGTCCGGCTATCTTCCGGATGTCCGGGCTTTCCTTTTACGCCGGATGTCTGGGCTTGACCCCCGGATGTCCGACTCCTTTGGCTCCTACTCTGTTCTGCCATGTTCTCCAAGTGGCTTGCCAGGCCGGATGTCCGGCCTGCCCGTTCACTTGCACTACAACGGCCATATTTGAGCTCACACTATATATATAGCCTTTCTTCCCCACGAGAGAGGTTGACCATTCACATTGAACAAACCCTAGAACACTTCTCACTCTCTCTCTCATTCCTACACACCAAATCTTAGACCCCCAAGGGATTTGAGAGCTTTGGAGAGAAGTTGTCCGATCAAGTGATAGATCCACTTCTCCCCCTTCTTTGCTCCCAAGGAATTCGTGATTAGAGCAAGTCTTGAGCTTTTCCCCATCGATCTTGTTACTCTTGGAGGTTGGAGACTCCTAGGCGGTAGGAGTCTGTTGGAGAGGAATCGACCTTTGTGATTACCCCCGGAAAAGTTTGTGAGGGTTTGGAGACCACCCCAAGGTCTACCACTAGTGGTTGAGAAACGCCTTCGTGGTGTTGTCTGAAAGGGAGAATAGGGTGAGCCTTCGTGGCGTTGGTGTGCCTTTGTGGTAACATCCACCTCTCTAACAGTGACGTAGCTTCCCTCCAAGGAAGTGAACATCGGCATACATCCTCGTCTCCCGGAGTTGCGGTTATTCCTAACCCTAACTCTCTACTTGTGGTTACTTGTCTCTTTGCACTTACGTACATCATATTGTGCTTGCCTACTTACGTGTTTGTGTTACTTGCTTAGTACTTAGTACTCACTTGCAATTGTTAGTCTCATCTTCATATTCTGCATTATTGCCTAAAATTGCTAAGTAATAATTAAAACTTGTAATTGTACCTATTCACCCCCCTCTAGGTCCATCTCGATCCTTTCAAGTGTGCCAATCAAGAGGGTGCCGACAGCTATGTTCTCTTTGGTTTGAATACGACCTATGTTTGAACACAGGAAGCCCCCTAGTGATCATGAGAATACTTAACGACTCTGATTCGAATACAATCAGGGTTAGATTAAAAGGGTTAAGCTAAATTCGAATACGATCAGCTCCCAATGTTCATTAAAGCAGGGTACCTATGTTTGAGTTGTGCTTTGTAACAGACTATCTTTAGTCCCTTTAATTTTTCCTGAGAACTCAAGCTTTGCGAGAGATAAATTCTTTTTGAACCGGGCGTTGAGCCGGATATTGAAAGGTTCAGAGCTTTGTGGGAGACAAATTTCCCTTGAGCCGGATTTTGAACCGGATATGTGAGAGCTTCTCTTGAACCGGATTTTGAACTGGAGTTCTTCATTTTGAGCCGGAAATTTCCCGACGGCCTTTAAACTAGCAATATTTACTGAGCTACGTCCATGCAGCCCCCGAGTCTCAAGGCGGCTCGAGGAGTTGTCTTTGAGATTCTCCATATTTGACCATAGCAGAAGGTGTATATCATTGGTGTTGATAGCACGATGTGAATCCACATAATGTTGAGGTGACTGCGGCGGGTTATAAATGATCCCGTATGAGCCGTGTCAGCAACTCGGCCAATGGTTCCTTCCAACGGGATGTTTTGAAGTTAATCAAACTGTAGTGGCGGCGACTTATGCGCCTGCCCATTGAGCCGTCTAGTGCAGACGGCGGCTGATAACACATGATAAGTTTCCTCCAAGTTGTTGGAAGAAAACCGGGCTTCCCAAGTAGTGACTTGCTCATATTCAATAATCAGCTCATGTAGACAGGTGCGGCCTGGTGTGTTGATGTAGACCAGGTTGCGAGAGACGTACGACAAAGACGACTGCAGCATCAGAGGCGGCTCGGACAGATGAGTCGGCCACGGCATTGTAAGCCGGTGCAGATGGGCGAGTTAACCACATCATGTTGATGTAAAGTGGTTTGCAGAATGGCGGCTTGCCGATATATTCACCGAGCTTGATGGTGTGGCCAGATGCTAGCGCATTATAATGGTGGTGCGAGCTATACATCCATGACATGGCCATAGCTTTTGCGATGAACAATTCCTCCTGCATAAACAATATCGCAAGCCGGAGTAATTTGTTCTTTTAAAGAATAAAAAATGTACCAATAAAAATTGATTGGACAGATTTCACCTTGATATGTTAGGCTGGAAATATCCACCGCGGAGTTGATGATCACCATGGTGAAGCTGAAATCAATCACGGCCGAGTTGGCCGCAGCAGCAGGCAGATGATCCGGCCGCAGCAATGTAAGCCGGTGCGAACGAGCAAGTTGTCATCCGCGTTGTAAACCGGCGCGGACGTGAGAGACGGCCACGGCGTTGTAAGCTGGTGCGGGAGTTTGTTGAATAACAACGACCACCTGTGTTGAATAATGTTGGCGTGTCTCCATCTCCGCGGTATAATACCACCTTTATAGTAAATGATTACCCTGCATATAAAAAATACCGTAGAGCAGAGTAGTTGTGCTCGAAGTAATTAAAGTGTACTAAGAAAATATACAAGAGAGATAGCAACTTGTATTTTTTGTCGGATGAACATGCACATATAGCCTTATCCTCACACGGAATAGTAGTAGCCGGCTCACAGTAATGTCACAGTAACAACAGTAATAGGTCCCCTTTGTTTTTCTCTTTCCTTCAGCCGGTACCCTCTGTCTTTTCTTCAGCCAACAGGGGGGCGTATAGGAGCAGAAAATCAGGGCTTGTAGCGGACCGCAACGGTGTCTTGGCGCTAGGAGGCGGAGCCACTTTGACCAAAGCGAAGTGCGCACGGGGGAGGCTCAAAGTAAGGTAGCAGTGGCTCAGCGCAATCCAGCAGAGGCGAGCATGGCAGACACACTCGGCTGCGGCGGCTGAAGCCAGGCGAAGACAGACGGAGCGATGATGAGTCGAAGGCGGAATTCACTTCCGAGTCGTTGGTTGTTTCCTTTAATCTTTTTTGATCCAAACACCAAGCACGACCATTGCCTGTATGTGGGAAGTAGTACTTCATGCTAGTGCCCTCTTTAATTGATGTAGCATTGATTCCCATGCTCATCAAGTAAGAGCAAGTACAATAGAGCTGAGTCAGCTGGCTATAAGAAATAAACTATTATATTCTTGCTTAGTTGGAGGAAAGAGAAGAGGAGAGAGAAGATAAGCGGGCTCTTGGTGAAGAGCCAGCTCTAGCATGTGCTCCTAGGCACTTTGTGAGAGTGAAAGGTGGGCCATATAATACAAAAGTAATACACTCTTCTAATCAACTATTGTACATATTGGCTATAAGATGAGCTATAGATGACATGGCAATGGCTTATAGTCAGCAGTTGGCTATACTATTAACCATGCTCTAACAGTAGTACTATTAGATCAGTTTTGTCTCTGTCATACATGACTGTGTGAAGTGGCAGCCTGACAGCCACTATGCGTGGACTTGTTTCTTCAAGCGCCACCCTTCCTGGCACAATGTACGCAGACGTGACACGCGCTACTGGACGCGGCCGGGTTTGCTGTGGTGAAGTGACCGTGGATGCCTGGGGAGTTGGGAACCCTGCTGATTCTTGTTCCAACATTTTTTTATTTTTTATTTTTGAGAGAGAGAAATTCTTGTTCCAACACTGTACGGAGATTCGTCAGACTTTACGTAAAAAAGGTAACGACACTGAAACGCTTTCAGTTTGCCTGTTGCTGCCGTTGTAGAATTCCTATGGACTTTGTAGCACCGTGGCAGAAATTTCCTGTCCGTCGATCCCGTGACCTGACGAGTCACCCAAGGCTGCCACCGAAAAATCTCTCGTCTCGGACTTGACGGATCATCATGATGCGTGCGGTGTTCGTACATTACACAACCCTAAAATCTCTCAGTCTCAACTTCGTAGACGTTGTTCCGTCTGCTCGTCGACAATGTGGATGCTTCTGTGCCATTGGTGACCTGACGACTTGATGGATTGGCGCAGCAGCGAATATTGATTCTATTTGGGTCTCGGTGTATTGCAGATCGCGGCGGTGATGCAAAAACTTAACCCTATTTTCCTTTGATCTCAGTCTTGTAAATACCAGCTCCAAAGTTAATCCTGTTCCCGGTTAGAACCGATGAATTTTCCGGCTCTTCCTCATATGACAAAATTGCGAGCTTCTCGGTCCATGTGAAAGAGATCCCTTCAAGAACTCAACACCACCGTGCGCCTGGCCCCATGGTGGGCACCAACTGTCTTGGAATTGTCACGACATATGTCCAAGTGTGAGGACTTAGTCGTGAGGCCAACGCAACTATGTGGTAGCTTGAGAGGGGTTGAGCAGAATCGAGAGACGCAACACAAGACAAGGATTTAGACAGCTTCGGGCCCCGGGAAACATCATCCGGTAACAACCCTACATGTTGTTTGTGGCTAGGTCTCGTTATCATCACGAGAGAGTCGCCGATAAACCGGCTCTTTGTGTCTAGCCCTAGAGATTGTTTCCTCTTGCCCCTGTGCCTCTTGGGGTGCCCTGCCCCTCCTTATATAAGTTAGAGGGGCGGGTTACATGTGGAGTCGTATTTGGATTAGGACTAGTCTACCTTCTAATACAAACCAGATACAAGTCCGGGTCTTAACTCCTTATGTCTTTCCTCGTAAACCGGCCCATCATAACATGAGCCGGCCTTCTGGGCCTTGCGCCTAGTCTTCTATCCGACCTGCCATCGGGGCCATTAGTGAGTCGCCAGGCTTGTGAGTCGTCAGACCAGTGAGCCTCCAGACTCGTGAGTCGCCAGTCCTCCGGCGAGTTACCAATGAAAATGTCAAGCCTGGCCGGGTCATACTTCCGGCCGGGTCATACCGTGGGGTATATCCCTGACAACTGTGCTGCATCACCCTTTCCTCTTCAAGGGAAAAACCAACACAAGCTGAAGAAGTAGCATCATCCTTCTTATCCACCAAGTATTTGGGGCAGTTCCGCTTCCAGTGACCATTCCCTTTGTAACAGAAGCACTTAGTTTCAGGCTTGAGGTCCAACTTTGGGCTTCTTCCCGGGAGTGGCAACTTGCTTGCCATTCTTCTTGAAGTTCCCTTTCTTTCCCTTGCCCTTTTTCTTGAAACTAGTGGTCTTGTTAACCATCAACACTTGATGCTCCTTCTTGATTTCTACCTCCGCGGCTTTAAGCACTGTGAAGAGCTCAGGAATTGTTTTATTCATTCCTTGCATATTATAGTTCATCACAAAGCCTTTGTAGCTTGGTGGTAGTGATTGAAGAACTCTGTCAATAACACTATCAACTGGAAGATGAACTCCCAGCTGAGTCAAGTGGCTATGATACCCAGACATGTTGAGTATGTGTTCACTGGTAGAACTGTTCTCCTCCATCTTGCAGCTATAGAACTTGTCGGAGACTTCATATCTCTCAACCCGGGCATTTGCTTGAAATATTAACTTCAACTCTTGGGAACATCTCTTATGTTCCATGAAATTCAAAACGTCTTTGAAGTCCCGGTGGATTCATCAGTCATGTTGTTACTTACTCTATGTCGTCGCTTTACTTTGGAGTTTGGACACCGTCATGCCACCTAATCCTTGTCACATAGCTTTTGACACCTGATGGTATATATGATGGAAAGGGCTAATTTGTCCAGCTAGTATAACTAAATATCTAAGCATGTAGTACTGCTACCTCTTGAGCACTGCGTTGGATTTCCCCGAAGAGGAGAGGATGATGCAGCAAAGTAGCGTAAGTATTTCCCTCAGTTTTTGAGAACCAAGGTATCAATCCATTAGGAGACTACGCACAAGTCCCTCGTACCTACACAAAACGATAGCAACTCGCAACCAACGCTTAGGGGTTGTCAATCCCTTCACGGTCACTTACGTGTCAGGACCCCGACCCTAAGTCACACCGATCTAGCATGTAACACATCATATCACTTTGCGGCCTCACGCACGGTATTCCCACGGGTGCCACCTTACCTGGCCCGGGACCGTTTGCGCCTTTTGGCTCACGTATATGATAGTGTCGCTAGCATCCATATGACAAAGAACCCGGGCTGACATGGCTAGTCGTGAACCCAAAGTGGCACTAACCTACAGGGACAGGCATCCATGACCCAGCATCGAACGTGTCGGTCATCAGCGAGTGAATCCAGGCTGTAGCACTGGGCTAGCAGGACTCCGGTGAACCGGGCTGTAGCGGGCTAACAGGACTCCGGTATTCATCGCGTGACATTTCCCCGAAGGGACAGACACAGGAACAAAGAAGGACACATGCCGGCCAGCCTAAGTGTTCCGGAGCAGTAGCAAGCTACCATGGCTCGGTGGAAACACTAGGAGACATTTCCCGGTAAGAGAGGCTACTAAAGATAAACAACTAGATAGTCAGATCCCACACATACCAAGCATTTCAATAACATACACACAATATGCTCGATATGTGCAAATACAACATGGCATCACAACATGACTCTACAACTCAAATATTTATTCATTAGGCTCCGAGGAGCGAGATATTACAAACATAGGTCTCATGACCCAACATTCAGAGCATACAAGTCAAAGCACAAGCGGAAGCTATCATGTCTGAGTACAGACATCTATAAATGAAAAAGGTTGAAAGCCATACTATCAACCAGATCCTGCCGAGGGCACAAGATCGTAGCTGAGGTAACAAGCTAAACGTCGAAGTCCACGTGGAATTACTAGTGAGACTGAAGTCTCTCTGCAAAAACATAAAATAGGAAAACGTGAGTACAAATGTACCCAGCAAGACTTACATCAGAACTAACTACATATGCATCATTATCAACAAGGGGATGGTGGGGTTTAACTGCAGCAGGCCAGCTTTGACTCGGTGGCTATCCTGATCTACGACTGCAAGTAACTCTTTTGAGGTGGCGCACACGAGTCCACATATTCACCATATCAATACACCACTATGGATCCGCTCCCGTCTCCCTACGAGAACGCCATCCATAGCACTCACGCTTATCTTGCGTATTTTAGAGTATCCACTTTCACTTGTCTATGAACTATGCAAGGGGTCCAAGTTTCCATATCCGAGGAATCCGGCTATTCGAATAGATAATGATAACCCTGCAGGGGTGTACTTCTTCACACACGCTTCCGCCACTTATCGCCCTGTACACGTCATGTATCTCGGCAACCTTCAAGCGGAAGCCGGGCGAGGGAGTCGGCCACGACCTGACTAACCAAACAAGTCTCTCGTCCAGGTTTATCGCCTATTCGGGTTCCATCCGCAAGGAGATCCGGCCGGGGTGTCGCTCACAGCCCCAAATGATGTGAGCAGGGTTCCCAAGCCCACCATCCGGGTGCTACTTGGTACACCGGGCCACTGTGCCTAGTCTGTCCCAAGCCCACCTGTACCGGGTGCCACTTGGTAGACTACTAACACTACCTACAAACACCAGAAACTAGTTGCAACTCCTGGACAGAGATCATGTTGATTAATAAGTCGAGAGAGTCAATTAAGGATCCCAATGTGTGGTAGTAGTTGGTCATGGATCACAAACACAGAACTCAGTTCCTGAGGACGGCTGCAATGAGACAACCCACCATGTACTCCTACATGGCCTCTCACCGCTACCTTTACCAAAACGTGTTCACACACGTAGCTCACACATAGTAGGACATGTTCACACACCTCTGATTCATCCCCGATGAATCAGACCTGACTCAACTCTAAGCAGTAGCAGGCATGACAAACAAGTATGAATGAGTAGGCACAACAGGGCTCAAACAACTCCTACTCATGCTAGTGGGTTTCATCTATTTACTGTGGCAACGACAGGTCATGCAAAGGATAAAGGGGTTCAGCTACCGCAGCAAGTAACAGATGAATCGGTGTTGTCCTAATGCAGTAAAAGAGAGCAGGAGCGAGAGAGTAGGATTGTATCGGAATGAACAAGGGGGTTTTGCTTGCCTGGCACTTCTGAAGATAATATAGCTCTTCATCGGTGTCATCGATCACATCGCCGGTACACGTCTATCGAGAGGGGACAATTACCGGCAAACAAGGAAGAACACAATCAATGCGATGCAACAATATGATGCATGATAATGACATGACAATATGAATGTGTTTTGGGCTAATGCATCTAGCAACAGGTTAAATGAAGTTGGTTTGAACCCTAAGTTCAAAACCAAACTCCATATGTGAAATTCAAGTGTCATTTAATTGATTTGTCCTAAATAGTGGTCATAAGTTGTTCTAACATGCATGAAAATGGTACAGATGGATTCCTTGAATTTTTCTGATAATTTTTCATATATAATTTATTTAATTTGGAGTTACGGTTGATTTTCTATGAATTTTAGAAGTTTATACAATTTTCTGGAATTTTCTGAATAAAAATAAATCCAGAAAACATTACTGCGTCAGCATGATGTTGGCATGACGTCAGCAGGTCAACAGGGGCTGGTCCGGGTCAAACCTGACCAGTGGGGCCCACTGGTCAGTGACTATGGCTAATCCTAATATAACTTAAACCTAACCTAGTTTAATCAGTCGGGTCGGGCCCGCATGTCAGTGAGTCAGTGGCTTAACTAAAATTAGTTATTAATTTAACCAAAAGTTAGCAGGGCCGGGCCCACACGTCAGTGACCCAGGGGGGTCAAATCACTGGTCAACCGGGGCTAATCCACCGGCGTCTAGCCGCCGGCAACGACCAGACGCGGCGGAGGCTCGGGAATCGCCCACAGGGCACGATTCGAGCTGCGGCTAGGCGCGTCGGAGTGCCCTCGCCGGCGCGCGTCGTTAGGTGGTGCTAGCCGGGCCTGGGGTGGCCGGAGTCGACGGCGGCGAGCTCGGTTGCGGCCGCCGGAGCTCGGGTGAGACACGGGCGACCACTAGGGGGCACGGGAGGGCGAGCTGCGGCATGCAACGGGCTTGTGGAGACGTTCTGAGCACGATGGTGTACTCGGGTGGGAGCTCCAGTGGCTGCAGTGACGGCGGCGATGAGGTCAGCGGCGGCCGGAGCTCGGGTTCGGCGGGGCAGCTAGCTAGGGGACGAGAACGGAGGGGGCGAGCAAAGAGAGGAGATGAGGAGCTCACAGGGAGGCGGCGCAGAAGGTGAGTGGGCTCGGGGGCGCGCCAGACGTCGCGAATCGACGGCGGTGAGCTTCGGTGGCCGGCGACGGGAACAGCGATGGTGGCGGCGTTGCAGCGCGTCCGGGACCTCGTGGCTCGGTGGAGAGGAAGAGGGGGTCGAGGCGGAGCCTTTGGGCGCAACGGCAAGGCGGGGCAGTGGCTGTGGCCATGGCAGCAGCGAGCGGCAGCGGTGAGTGCGCTCGGGCGCGAGAGAGGAAGAGAGCAGAGAAGGGGGAAGGGGTCGGGAGAGAGTGAGAGAGAGCCAGGGGCTGCGTGGCACTCCGTGGCGTCGTCTAGGAGGGGCCGGGGAAGCAGGAGGTGGCCGGGGAAGCAGGAGGTGGCCGAACGCGTGCCGGCGGGCGTCGGCCACGCGCGCTCCAGTCCTTCTGGCGTGAGCTGGAAGGAGACAAGGGGGGGAGAGATGGGCTGGGCCAACAGTGTTGGGCCGTCCAGGTGGGCTTCGGTGAGCGCCAGGTAAGTTACAGGTGAGTTTCTGTTCTGTTTTCTATTTTTTTTAAATTTGTTTTGCCACTGTTTTGAATTTAAAAATAACTCAAACAATGCCAAAAACTCCTCTGAATATTTTTATTTTGCTAGATGGACTTTTCCAAAAGCTCATAAAATATTTCAGGGGTATTTGAAATTATATTCTAATTATATGAATATAATTCAAATTCAAATAGCTAATGATTTAAATTCAAAGTCCCAAAAATAAATCCTTTTAAAATGTTCATTATTTTTGGTTTGGATCAAAACCCTTGCCAAAAATATTAAACATCTAAGAAGAGCATTTTGGAACAAAGAATGAGTTTTTAGGGTTTTTTTGCCCTTCTTTTATTTAGGGTTTTGAGGCTTCCAAATTCCTGAGTTCAACTTTCAGAAATTTAACATGATGCAAGCAAGATGCAAACACTAGGCAGCACTAGAAGCTAGGGAAGTGACATTACGAGAGTGAGATCTGATAGAGATAATATTTTTGGTATTTTTGATAGATAGATGCAAAGTAAAAAAGTAAAGGCAAAGTAAAACAAAGCAAGTAAATAAAGTGATAGAGATTGAAATGATGAGAATAGACCCGGGGGCCATAGGTTTCACTAGTGGCTTCTCTCAAGAGCATAAGTATTCTATGGTGGGTGAACAAATTAATGTTGAGCAATTGACAGAATTGAGCATAGTTATGAGTATATCTAGGCAATGATCATGTATATAGGCATCACGTACAAAACAAGTAGATCGAAACGATTCTGCATCTACTACTATTACTCCACTCATCGGCCGCTATCCAGCATGCATCTAGAGTATTAAGTTAAAAACAGAGTAACTCCTTAAGCAAGATGACATGATGTAGAGGGATAAATTCATGCAATATGATAAAAAAAAACCATCTTGTTATCCTCGATGGCAACAATACAATACGTGCCTTGCTGCCCCTTCTGTCACTGGGAAAGGACACCGCAAGATTGAACCCAAAGCTAAGCACTTCTCCCATTGCAAGAACTACCAATCTAGTTGGCCAAACCAAAAAGGATAATTCGAAGAGACTTGCAAAGATAACTCAATCATACATAAAAGAATTCAGAGAAGAATCAAATATTTTCCATAGATAATACAGGATCATAAACCCTCAATTCATCGGTCTCAACAAACACACCGCAAAAAGAAGATTACATCGAATAGATCTCCACGACAAAGGGGGAGAACATTGTATTGAGATCCAAAAAGAGAGAAGAAGCCATCTAGCTACTAGCTACGGACCCGAAGGTCTGAAGTAAACTACTCACACTTCATCGGAGGGGCTATGGTGATGATGTAGAAGCCCTCCGTGATGGATGCCCCCTCCGGCGGAGCTCCGGAACAGGCCCCAAGATGGGATCTCGTGGATACAGAAGGTTGCGGCGGTGGAATTAGGTTTTTGGCTCCTGTTCTGATCGTTCGGGGATATGTAGGTATATATAGGAGGCAGGAGTATGTCGGTGGAGCGCTGAGGGGCCCACGAGGTAGGGGGCGCGCCCAGGGGGGCGCCCTCCACCCTCGTGACCTCCTCGGGCACTGCTTGGAGTAGGGTCCAAGTCTCCTGGGTCACGTTCGGTTGGAAAATCACGATCCCGAAGGTTTCATTCCGTTTGGACTCCGTTTGATATTATGTTTCTTCGAAATACTGAAAAGGCAAAAAACAGCAATTCTGTGTTGGGCCTCCGGTTAATAGGTTAGTCCCAAAAGTAATATAAAAGTGGAAAATAAAGCCCAATATAGTCCAAGAGAGTAGATAAAGTAGCATGGAGCAATCAAGAATTATAGATACGTTGGAGACATATCAGGCATCCCCAAGCTTAATTCCTACTCGTCCTCGAGTAGGTAAATGATAAAAAACAATTTTTGATGTGGAGTGATACTTTGACATAATTTCAATGTAAATCTTCTTAATTGTGACATGAATATTCAGATCCGAAAGATTCAAGACAAAAGTTCATATTGACACAGAAATAATAATACTTCAAGCATACTAATCAAAGCAATCATGTCTTCTCAAAATAACATGGCAAAATAAAGTTCATCCCTACAAAATCATATAGTTAGGCTATGCTTCATTTTCGTCACACAAAGATGTTCCCAACTTCTATACCCCCGATGACAAGCCAAGCAATTGTTTCATACTTAAATAATCTCAAACTTTTTCAACCTTCACGCAATACATGAGCGTGAGCCATGGATATAGCACTATGGGTGGAATAGAATATGATGATGGGGATTGTGTGGAGAAGACAAAAAAGAGAGAAAGTCTCACATTGACGAGGATAATCAACGGGCTATGGAGATGCCCATCAATTGATGTCAACATGAGGAGTAGGGATTGCCATGCAACGGATGCACTAGAGCTATGAATGCTCAACAAAAGAAAACTAGTGGGTGTGCATCCAACTCGCTTGCTCATGAAGACCTAGGGCATTTGAGGAAGCCCGTCGTAGGAATATACAAGCCAAGTTCTATAATGAAAAATTCCCACTAGTATGAAAAGGACAACTTAATGAGACTCACTATATGAAGAACAAGGTGCTACTTTGAAGCACAATATATGAGACTTACTACATGAAGAACAAGGTGCTACTTTGAAGCACAAGTGTGGAAAAAGAGATAGTAGCATTGCCCCTTTTTTTATATTTTTGTTGGGCCTTTCTTTTTTTTATTTTGGCCTTTCTCATTCTTTTTTATTTGGGCAATGCTCTAATAATGATGATCATCACACTTCTATTGATTACAACAAAAAGATTACAACTCGAAACTTAGAACAAGATATGACTCTATATGAATGCCTCCGGCGGTGTACCGGGATGGTGCAATGAATCAAGAGTGACATGTATGGAAAATAATGCATGGTGGCTTTGCGACAAATACGATGTCAACTACATGATCATGCAATGGCAATATGACAAAAGTAATGTATGTCATGATGATGATGATGGAAGTTGCATGGCAATATATCTCAGAATGGCTATGGAAATGCCATAATAGGTAGGTATGGTGGCTGTTTTGAGGAAGATATAAGGAGGTTTAAGTGTGATAGAGCATATCGTATCACGGGGTTTGGATGCACCGGCGAAGTTTGCACCAACTCTCAAGGTGAGAAAGGGCAATGCACGGTACCGAAGAGGCTAGCAAAGGCGGAAATGTGAGAGTGCGTATAATCCATGGACTCAACATTAGTCAAAAGAACTCATATAATTATTGCAAAAATTTAGAAGTCATCAAAAATCAAGTACTACGCGCATGCTCCTAGGGGGATAGATTGGTAGGAAAAGACCATCGCTCGTCCCCGACCGCCACTCATAAGGATGCACAAGCCAGGTACACTTCATGTTTCAAATTTGTTACACAACTTTAACCATACGTGCATGCTACGGGACTTGCAAACTTCAACACAAGTATTTCTCAAATTCATAATCACCCAACTAGCATGACTTTGATATTATCATCTCCATATCTCAAAACAATTATCAAGCATCAAACTTATCTTAGTATTCAACACACTCAAAAGAAAGTTTCACATATCTTGAACACCAAGTATATTAACATTAAGAAAATTACCATGCTATTAACGACTCTCAAAATAATCTAAGTGAAGCATGAGAGATCAATAGTTTCTTTAAAATAAATCCACTACCGTGCTCTAAAAGATCTAAGTGAAGCACTATAGCAAAAATTATCACGCTCAAAAGATATAAGTGAAGTGCTATGAGCAAAACTATCAAGCTCAAAAGATATAAGTGAAGCACATAGAGTATTATAACAAATTCCAAATCATGTATGGCTCTCTCAAAAGATGTGTACAAAAAGGATGATTGTGGTAGACTAACAAGCAAAGACACAAATAATACAAGACGCTCCAAGCAAAACACATATCATGTTGGTGAATAAAAATATAGCTCCAAGTAAATTGCCGATGGAAGTGCACGAAAAGAGGGGATGCCTTCCGGGGCATCCCCAAGCTTGACTTTTTGGTGTCCTTGGATTATCTTGGGGGTGCCATGGGCATCCCCAATCTTAGGCTCTTGCCACTCCTTGTTCCATAATCCATCAAAAGAATTCACCCAAAACTTGAAAACTTCACAACACAAAACTCAACAGAAATCTCGTGAGCTCCGTTAGAGAAAGAAAACAAAAGACTACTTCAAGGTACTGTAATGAACTCATTATTTATTTATATTAGTGTTAAACCTACTGTATTCCAACTTATCTATGGTTTATAAACCATTTTACTAGCCATAGATTCATCAAAATAAGCAAACAACACACAAAAACAGAATATGTCAAAAACAGAACAGTCTGTAGAAATCTGTAACTAACGCAAACTTCTGGAACTCTAAAAATTCTACCAAAATAGGAAGTCCTGGACAATTTGTTTATTGATCAGCAGCAAAACGAATAAACGCAAAAGCACGTTCCTGTGATTTAACATAACTAAATTCGTGCGTGCAAAGTTTCTGTTTTTCAGCAGAATCAGATCAACTATCATCGTAGGTTATCCTATAGGTTCTACTTGGCACAAACATTAATTAAAACATAAAGCCACATCCAAACAGAAGGTAGATGGATTATTTATTCCTAAACATAAACAAAAACACAAAACACAAAACAAAATTGGGTTTCCTCCCAGCAAGCTCTATCGTTTAACGCCCCTAACTAGGCATAAAAACAAGGATAGATCTAGGTATTGCCATCTTTGGTAGGCAATCCATAAGTGGCTCTCATGATAGATTCATATGGTAATTTTATTTTCTTTCTAGGGAAGTGTTCCATACCCTTCTTTAAGGGAAATTGGAATCTAATATTCCCTTCCTTCATATCAATAATTGCACCAATCGTTCTAAGGAAAGGTCTACCAAGAATAATAGGACATGAAGGATTGCAATCTATATCAAGAACGATAAAATCTACGGGCACATAATTCCTATTTGCAACAATAAGAACATCATTAATTCTTCCCATAGGTTTTTTAATAGTGAAATCCGCAAGATGCAAGTTTAGAGAGCAATCATCAAAATCACGAAAATCTAGCAAATCACATAAAGTTTTGGGAATAGTAGAGACACTAGCACCCAGATCACACAAAGCACGAAACTCAAAATCTTTAATTTTAATTTTAATAGTAGGTTCCCACTCATCATAGAGTTTTCTAGGGATAGAAACTTTCAACTCAAGTTTTTCTTCATAAGATTGCATCAAAGCATCAACAATATGTTCGGTAAAGGCCTTATTTTGACTATAAGCATGAGGAGAATCTAGCACGGATTGCAACAAGGAAATACAACCAATCAAAGAGCAATTCTCATAATTAAATTCCTTGAGATCCAAAATAGTGAGTTTAGAAACATCACGACTTTTATTTATTTCAATCCCACTTTCATCAAATTCATCATCAAGATCTAGAAACTCCGAATTCTTGGAACGCCTTCTAGGTAAAGGAAGATCATATTCAGATTCATCAAGATTCATATTGCAAAACAAAGATTTAATGGGGGACACATCAATAACTTTTAGATCTTCATCTTGATTTTCATAGGAATTGGAAGAACGCTCTTTAATAAAGGCATCTTTGGAAGCACGCATCCTAGCGGTTCTTTCCTTGCACTCATCAATGGAAATTCTCATGGCTTTGAGAGACTCATTGATATCATGCTTAGGAGGAATAGATCTAAGCTTTAAAGAATCAATTTCAAGAGAAATTCTATCAACGTTCCTAGCCAAATCATCAACTTTAAGCAATTTCTCTTCAAGCAAAGCATTAAAATTCTTTTGTGAATTCATAAAGTCTTTAGCACTATTCTCAAATTCAGAGGGCATCTTATTAAAATTCCCATAAGAGTTGTTGTAGAAATTTCCATAATTATTAGAAGGATTGCTAGGATAAGGCCTAGGATTAAAATTCCCTCTATAAGCGTTGTTTCCAAAACTATTCCTACCAACAAAATTCACATCCATAGATTCATTATTATTCTCGAGCAAAGTAGATAAAGGCATATCATTGGGATCAAGAGGAGTATTTTTAGGAGCAAACATCTGCATAAGTTCATTCATCTTTTCACTCAAAACATTGATTTCTTCTATAGCATGCACTTTTTTACTAGAAGATCTTTCGGTGTGCCATTGAGAATAATTAGCCATAATATTATCAAGCAATTTGGTAGCATCTCCTATGTAATTTCCATAAAAGTGCCTCCCGCGGCCGAATCTAAAAGATTTCTAGAAGCAAAATTCAAGCCGGCATAAATTTTTTGTATGATCATCCATAAATTCAAACCATGAGTAGGGCAATTGCGAAGCATTAATTTCATTCTTTCCCAAGATTGGGCAACATGCTCATGATCAAGTTGTTTAAAATTCATGATGTCGTTCCTAAGCGTGATAATCTTAGCGGGAGGAAAATACTTAGAGATAAAAGCATCTTTGCCCTTGTTCCAAGAATCAATACTATTTTTAGGCAAAGACGAAAACCAAACTTTAGCATGATCTCTAAGTGAACACGGAAATAACTTCAATTTGACAATATTGTTATCCGTATCTTTCTTCTTTTGCATATCACACAAATCAACAAAATTGTTTAGAAGAGTAGCGGCATCTTCACTAGGAAGGCCGGCGAATTGATCTTTCATAACAAGAATCAACAAAGCGGTATTGATTTCACAAGACTCATCATTATTAAGAGGAGCAATCGGAGTACTAAGGAAATCATTATTATTGGTATTCGAGAAATCACACAAATTGGTATTATCTTGCGCCATGGCAACAAGTAATCCAACACACAAGCAAACAGAAAGGCAACAAGAAAAAGGCAAACGGGAAAGAGAGGAGGAGATTGGGAAAGAGAGGGCAAATAAAACGGCAAGGGTGAAGTGGGGGAGAGGAAAACAAGAGGCAAATGGAAAATAATGTAATGCGAGAGATAGGGATTGCGATGGGTACCTGGTACGGTTGACTTGCTTGCGTGAGCCTCCCCGGCAACGGAGCCAAAAATTCTTCTTGCTACCTCTTGAGCACTGCGTTGGATTTCCCCGAAGAGGAGAGGATGATGCAGCAAAGTAGCGTAAGTATTTCCCTTAGTTTTTGAGAACCAAGGTATCAATCCAGTAGGAGACCACGCACAAGTCCCTCGTACCTACACAAAACGATAGCAACTCGCAGCCAACGCTTAGGGGTTGTCAATCCCTTCACGGTCACTTACGAGAGTGAGATCTGATAGAGATAATATTTTTGGTATTTTTTATAGATAGATGCAAAGTAAAAAGTAAAGGCAAAGTAAAACAAAGCAAGTAAATAAAGTGATAGAGATTGATATGATGAGAATAGACCCGGGGGCCATAGGTTTCACTAGTGGCTTCTCTCAAGAGCATAAGTATTCTATGGTGGGTGAACAAATTAGTGTTGAGCAATTGACAGAATTGAGCATAGTTATGAGTATATCTAGGCAATGATCATGTATATAGGCATCACGTCCAAAACAAGTAGATCGAAACGATTCTGCATCTACTACTATTACTCCACTCATCGACCGCTATCCAACATGCATCTAGAGTATTCAGTTAAAAACAAAGTAACGCCTTAAGCAAGATGACATGATGTAGAGGGATAAATTCATGCAATATGATAAAAAAACCATCTTGTTATCCTCGATGGCAACAATACAATACGTGCCTTGCTGCCCCTTCTGTCACTGGGAAAGGACACCGCAAGATTGAACCCAAAGCTAAGCACTTCTCCCATTGCAAGAACTACCAATCTAGTTGGCCAAACCAAAAAGGATAATTCAAAGAGACTTGCAAAGATAACTCAATCATACATAAAAGAATTCAGAGAAGAATCAAATATTTTCCATAGATAATACGGGATCATAAACCCACAATTCATCGATCTCAACAAACACACCGCAAAAAGAAGATTACATCGAATAGATCTCCACAAGAGAGGGGGAGAACATTGTATTGAGATCAAAAAGAGAGAATAAGCCATCTAGCTACTAGCTACAGACCCGAAGGTCTGAAGTAAACTACTCACACTTCATCGGAGGGGCTATGGTGATGATGTAGAAGCCCTCCGTGATGGATGCCCCCTCCGACGGAGCTCTGGAACATGCCCCAAGATGGGATCTCATGGATACAGAAGGTTGCGGCGGTGGAATTAGGTTTTTGGCTCCTGTTCTGATCGTTCGGGGATACGTAGGTATATATAGGAGGAAGGAGTACGCCGGTGGAGCGCCGAGGGGCCCACGAGGTAGGGGGCGCGCCCAGGGGGGCGCCCTCCACCCTCGTGACCTCCTCGGGCACTTCTTGGAGTAGGGTCCAAGTCTCCTGGGTCACGTTCGGTTGGAAAATCACGATCCCGAAGGTTTCATTCCGTTTGGACTTTGTTTGATATTCTGTTTCTTCGAAATACTGAAAAAGGCAAAAAACAGAAATTCTGGGCTGGGCCTCCGGTTAATAGGTTAGTCCCAAAAGTAATATAAAAGTGGAAAATAAAGCCCAATATAGTCCAAAACAGTAGATAAAGTAGCATGGAGCAATCAAAAATTATAGATATGTTGGAGACGTATCAAGTACTACCACAGTTAATTAACTTCCACCCTATGAAAAACCTAGCTGCACAGAACAACATTATTGGTAAATCAAACCAATCACTATTGTTGTTTCTGAAGTAGTACATGTATGTTTCTGAGATACAGTTTCATCAGTTGGTGAAACAGAAGGGCCGTGAACATTCCCTAGCTAGCATGTAGTACATCCTATTGTGCAAGCAACAACAGCATCATACCATTCACTAGTTTCCATTTACAGTGCTACAGTGCGCAGAAATTACTCGTGTGTAGACTCTGTTTCTATCTTGATGCCATGTGAACAATGAACTCATTCAAGCCTCTGCGGGCCAAGTACTATTAGGGAACATGCCTAGGTAATGGATATCTCGATTTTTCCAGCGGTAGAAAAAAATGGAACTTTTTATTTTTAGCAGTACTCTCTCCGTCCTATAATGTAAGACGTTTCTTGACACTATACTAGTTGTAAAGCATGGCACACTAAACTATTGAGTAGTCATCACGTGTTTGCCAGACATTCACGACGTCTAGATTTGCGGGAGCGGGCTTGTCACCTAGCGGTGTATCAAGGACATAATTCTTCTATGCAACAATGATGATAATCCTCAAGTTACGGACACAGTCTGTGTAGTTGCTACCATAAGTTTTCAACTTAGCTTTCTCTAGGAACGCATAAAAATTCAGGGGAACGGTAGCTCAAGCCATTGGTCTACAACATAAATATGCAAAACTATAATAGTAAGTTCGTGATAAATTTAAGTTCAGTTAATCAAATTACTAATGAACTCCCACTTAAATAAACATCCCTCAAGTTATCTAAGTGATACATGATCCAAATCAACTAACCCATGTCCGATCATCACGTGAGATGGGATAGTCATCAATGATGAACATCTCTATGTTGATCATATCTACTATATGACTCACGTTCGACCTTTCGGAATCCAGTGTTCCGAGACCATGTCTATACATGCTAGGCTCGTCAAGTTTAACCCAAGTATTCTGCATGTGCAAAACTATCTTGCACCCGTTGTATGCGAACGTAGAGTCTATCACACCCGATCATCACGAGGTGCTTCGAAACGACGAACTTTGGCTGCGGTGCATACTCGGGGAGAGTACTTTTATCTTGAAATTTAGTGAAGGGATCATCTTATAATGCTACCGCCATTCTAAGAAAAATAAGATGCATAAAGGATAAACATCACATGCAATCAAAAAAAGATGTGGCATGATATGGCCATCATCATCTTGTGCTTTTGATATCCATCTCCAAAGCATCGTCATGATCTCCATCATTATCTTGTGCTTTTGATCTCCATCTCCAAAGCATCGTCATGATCTCCATCATCACTGGCTCGACACCTTGATCTACATCATTGCGTCGAGGTCATCTCGCTAACTATTGCTTCTACAACTATCGCTACCGCATAGTGATAAAATAAAGCAATTACATGGCGTTTGCATTTCATACAATAAAGAGATAACCATAAGGCTCCTGCCGGTTGCCGATAACTTTTACAAAACATGATCATCTCATAAAATAACGTATATCACATCATGTCTTGACCATATCACATCACAACATGCCCTGCAAAAACAAGTTAGGCGTCCTCTGCTTTGTTGTTGCAAGTTTAACGTGGCTGCTACGGGCTTCTAGCAAGAACTGTTCTTACCTACGCAAAACCACAATGGTGATTCATCAAGTTTGCTATTTTAAGCTTCTTCAAGGCGGCCGTAGTCAAATTTGATTCAACTAAAGTAGGAGAAACAGACACCCGCCAGCCACCTTTATGCAAAACTAGTTGCATGTCTGTCGGTGGAACCGGTCTCATGTGCGTGGACATGTAAGGTTGGTCCGGGACCCTTCATCCCACAATACCGCAGAATCAAAATAATACGTTGGTGGTAAGTAGTATGACTATCATCGCCCACAACTCTTTGTGTTCTACTCGTGCATATCATCTACGCATAGACCTGGCTCGATGCCAATGTTGGAAAATGTTGCATGGAAAACAAAAAGTTTTCTACCCAAACGCAAGATCTATCCATGGAGATGCATACCAACCAGAGGGGAGAGTATGTCTACGTACCCTCGTAGACAGTAAGTGGAAGTGTTTGTTAACGCGGTGATGTAGTCGAACTTCTTCGTGCTCCAACCGATTGAGTACCGAACGTACGACACCTCCGCGTTCAGCACACGTTCAGCTCAGTGACGTCCTCCGCCTTCTAGATCCAGCAAGACAGTGAGGTAGCAGATGAGTTCCGGTAGTACGACGACGTGGTGATGGTGATGGTGAAGTTATCTTCGTAGGGCTCTGCCTAAGCACTACGAAAAAATGACCGAGGGTGTAAACGGTGGAGGGGGGCGCCGCACACGGCTAAGCAATTGTCGTCGTTATGTGTGGCGCCCCCCTCCCACATATATATAGGTAGGAGGGAGAGGGGAGAGACCAAGGGGCACCCCAAGTAGGGCCAAATCCTACTTAGGCACCTGCCCTTGGCCGTGCCCTCTCTTCCATATTTGCCGGAGGGAAAAAGGGAGAGGGGGGAGAGGGAAGGAACAGGGAGGCCGAATCCCCCCTTTCCTTTCTCCCACTTGGCCGGCTGCCATAGGGGGCTACTGTTGGGGAACGAAGTAATTTCAAAAATTTCCTACGCACACGCAAGATCATGGTGATGCATAGAAACGAGAGGGGAGAGTGTGTCCACGTACCCTCGTAGACTGAAAGCGGAAGCGTTAGCACAACGCGGTTGATGTAGTCGTACATCTTCACGATCCGACCGATCAAGTACCGAACGCATGGTACCTCCGAGTTCAGCACACGTTCAGCTCGATGACGTCCCTCGAACTCCGATCTAGCTGAGCTTTGAGGGAGAGTTTCGTTAGCACGACGGTGTGGTGACGATGATGATGTTCTACCGACGCAGGGCTTCGCCTAAGCACCGCTACGATATTATCGAGGTGGATTATGGTAGAAGGGGGCACCGCACACGGATAAGAGATCCTAGGGATCAAATGTTGTGTCTAGAGGTGCCCCCTGCCCCCGTATATAAAGGAGCAAGGGGGGAGGCGGCCAGCCTAGGAGGAGGGCGCGCCAAGGGGGGGGGTCCTACTCCCGGTGGGAGTAGGACTCCTCCTTTCCTTGTTGGAGTAGGAGAGAAGGAAAGAGGAGGAGAGGGAGAAGGAAAAGGGGGCTGCACCCCTTGTCCAATTCGAAGCAGAGGGGGGGCGCAGGCCTCCTTCCTTTTGGCCTCTCTCCTCTATTCCCGTATGGCCCAATAAGGCCCATATACTCCTCAGCGAATTCCCGTAACTCTCCGGTACTCCGAAAAATACCGGAATCACTTGGAACCTTTCCGAAGTCCGAATATAGTCATACAATATATCGATCTTTACGTCTCGACCATTTCGAGACTCCTCGTCATGTCCCCGATCTCATTCGGGACACCAAACTCCATCGGTACATAAAAACACATAAACTCATAATATAATCGTCATCGAAATTTAAGCGTGCGGACCCTACGGGTTCGAGAACAATGTAGACATGACCGAGACACGTCTCCGGTCAATAACCAATAGCGAAACCTGGATGCTCATATTGGCTCCCACATATTCTACAAAGATCTTTATCGGTCAAACTGTATAACAATATACATTGTTTCCTTTGTCATCGGTATGTTACTTGCCCGAGATTCGATCGTCAGTATCTCAATACCTAGTTCAATCTCGTTACCGGCAAGTCTCTTTACTCGTTATGTAATGCATCATCCCGCAACTAACTCATTAGTCACATTGCTTGCAAGGCTTATAGTGATATGCATTACCGAGAGGGCCCAGAGATACCTCTCCGACAATCGGAGTGACAAATCCTAATCTCGAAATACGCCAACTCAACAAGTACCTTCGGAGACACCTGTAGAGATCCTTTATAATCACCCAGTTACGTTGTGACGTTTGGTAGCACACAAAGTGTTCCTCCGGTAAACGGGAGTTGCATAATCTCATAGTCATAGGAACATGTATAAGTCATGAAGAAAGCAATAGCAACATACTAAACGATCAAGTGCTAAGCTAACGGAATGGGTCAAGTCAATCACATCATTCTCCTAATGATGTGATCCCATTAATCAAATGACAACTCATGTCTATGGCTAGGAAACTTAACCATCTTTGATTCACGAGCTAGTCAAGTAGAGGCATACTAGTGACACTTTGTTTGTCTATGTATTCACACATGTATCAAGTTTCTGGTTAATACAATTCTAGCATGAATAATAAGCATTTATCATGAAATAAGGAAATAAATAATAACTTTATTATTGCCTCTAGGGCATATTTCCTTCAGGTACGCCAGCCACTTGTGGGCTGGTGTGCTCCCCTCTAATGGCCCAATAGGCCCATTACCCTCCCGGGAGTGCCCGGTACCCCCTCCGGCATTCCGATGACTACCCGGTACACTCCGAAACACTTCCGGTGTCCTAATACCATTGTTATATATATATATATATATATATATATATATATATATATATATATATATATATATATATATATATATATATATAGGGTGGGTCTATTATGATAACACCCCCTTAAGGCCTTATTCTGCACACCCGGTGCTTATTCTGATAACACCCAGATCGAGTCAACCGAGCCGCAACGCAAAGGAGAAAAAAGCACCCCACCCACCCACGTCAAACACCCCCTAGTCGTGCTTTCTCCCTCCCCCATGACCCCCACCCA
>NC_041383.1:149341169-149343969 GCF_002162155.2 Triticum dicoccoides | reverse complement strand
ACTTTCTGCCGCGCGCCGGATGCACACTGCCGACGGCAACCGCGCCCCCCTCCCGAACGCCCCACCCGAGCGCCGCCCTGCCCCGAGCACCACCTTTCCTACCTCCCCCGTTTCGGCCATCCCAGGATCCGCCGGATCCAGCTCTATCTCCGGCGTCACCGCCGCCTCCCCCGACCACCGTTCCAACTGGGGTCGTGGACTCCCTGCATCGCCACCCTTCCTCACCCAGGTGGACACCACTGCGACCTCTCCTGGTGCCGGATCCAGTCGGATCCGCCTCCAAAGGCGTCATCCCGCGCGCGGCCGTGGCCGGACCAGCTCCCCGTCCCGCCTCCTCTCCTGGATGCCACCGTTGCGGAAGCAGCACCTCCCCCTCCACTTCTGTCAACGGCCAGAGGTGGAGGTACTCCTCTACGCCGTTCTGGTTCAGCGGGTCCTCACCTCCCTACGCTGCTCCGGCACCAGATCTGGGCCCTCCGGCCCCTACCTTGCCACCACCTACCTCGACGGTGCCCCACGTGGGTGCAGTTCGCCCCGCTTCTCGTCGGGGTTCGGTTGCCCCGATGCTGCAGTGCGCCTGGAGGTTTCCTCCTACCCCATCCCGCCCGGCCCATTCTACTCCCGCGCCATCCGGGGTGAGGTCGCTATGCTCGTCATGGTGAGGAGGGGCGGTGGAGGTTAGGACACACCGGATCAGGGCGCCCAACCACCAGATCTCATCGAGGCATGGAACACGAGATTTGCGACGATGTTTACCATCAAGGTGCCCTCTTCCTTCTATTCTTCTTCGAACAACAAAGCATCTATTAGTCCCCCGATTCTCTCTTCCTTTCTTGCAGTTCACTATGTGATTCATTGAAAAAAATCATTTTCTAGTGCAGGGAGCAGGGCGAGGGAGGCCACGACGACCATGGCTGGGATCCCTCTACCACAGCTGTGCCAGGGGACGGATCTGTGTTCTGTCACCCGCCGCTGACAAAATCCACCCCCGGCGGTGACTACACGCGTCGGCGTTGGGGAGGCGCTGCTCCTCGGGCTAGCAGCTACAACAGGGAGGTGCTCTGCTTCTCCACCAACAGGCCAGCAGACTGCAGACGACTCCCAGGTAGTTCGGTGGCCTCGTGCTTCAGTCTGTTTCATTCCAAAAAACTGGAAAAGTTTGTTGTTTTGCTCTTGTTTTTGACAAGAATTTGGTGCTTCACTTCTGTTAATAAAACCACAAGCAGTATTCTTTCCTTTTCGATGCGGTTCACTTGTACTTTTGTATATGCGAGAAAAAGGAAGCATCATGTGCATGCAGTTCCTTTTTGTATATGCCTGCAATGTGGTGTGTGTATGTCTGCAGTACACCCCATCGGTCATGTGTTTTTAGAAAAACAATTTGTATTGTCACATGTGGCCATTTCACTTGTTTTCTGTATGCTTGCAATGTGGTGTATGTACGTTTGCAGTGCACTCCCATGGTTCCCTTTGTAGAACAATAAAAAATCAACACAGAAAGAAGTTCGTTTCTTTTTAGATGAAGTCCACTAGTTTCTGCCCTGTGATTCACTTACATCAACAGGAACAATGCAGTTCTTTAGTCTGGGCCACGCGGTTCACTAACTTTGACCATGAGGTTCACAAATAAGCGTAAAAAAGTTAGAAAAAAGAGAAAACTTACGGGGTTCACTTGACTGTCTGATGCAGTGCGGTTTTCATTTTGAAGCAGTGCGGTCGGCTGTATGATGTTGTTCATCTCGTAAGTGCAAAAAATTGTTACGGAAGCAAAAAAAGTAATGCGGTTCATTTCTTGGTAGTGTTGTGGTTCATTTACACCCGATGTGAAGTGCACTCTACTTTCTCGTCCTTTAAAAAATTATGTTTGAATTAAAGAAATCATGCAGTTCTCTTACCCGTCTGATGCAGAGTGCTTTTCTTCCGATGCAGTGCGGTTTTTAGTCGGATGAAGTATGCACGTCGATTTGGGTGTCGCGAAAAACAGAGTGTCCGCATTTCGGTAAATTCAAAATTCCTCTTAAACAGTAAAGAATTGGAGAGAATGTTCTACATGAAAAAGTTGCGTCTCGTCCATATCTTTTCCAACGGCATATCATTTGAATCATTTCGACAACCGGTTTGTAAAAATTTCAAAAAAACGACCGCTATCACTCGTCCTCCGCCGCACGATTTTCAAAATTAACTTAAAACCGTAAGGAATCTCAAAACCATTCCTACATATGATAGTTGAGCCTTGTCCATAGCTTTCCAACGACGTATTACATGCCTCGTTTCGACAAACGGTTTAAAAACTAGAGCGAAAACAGTACCGGAAATTTGAAAAAAATTGAAAAAACAGAATTCCGCGATTTAGTAAATTTGAAACTGCTCTTAAACCGTAACGAATTAGAGAAAGATTTATATATGTAAAAGATGCGCCTCGACGATATCTATCCAAGGGCGTATCGTTTGCTTCATTCCGACGAGCGGTTTAGAAGAAATCACGAAAAAACGCTCGCTGCCACTCATCGTCCACCGCGCCGTTTTTGAAACTGCTCTTAAACCGCAAGGAATCTCGAAAAGTGTTCAACATGGCGAAGTTGCGCCTAATCCATAGCTTTTTAACGGTATATTATACGCCTCGTTCCGATAAACGATTAAAAAATTAGAGCGAAAACAGTACCAGAAAAACACTGCATGTAATTTTTTTTGACGCGAAGTTCACTAGTCTCTGTTGCAGTGCTCGTCGTCAAAATGATGCAGTGCACTTCTGTTCAGCGTGCAGTGCCGAAGTGGTGTGCAGAATAGTTATTCTGCTAAT
>NC_041383.1:149334072-149340683 GCF_002162155.2 Triticum dicoccoides | reverse complement strand
TATCAATCTTTACTTACGGACCATTCCAGAGCTCCTCTTCATGTCTGTGATCTCATCCGGGACTCCGAACAACATTCGGTTACCAAATCATATAACTCATATAACACTATATCGTCAACGAACGTTAAGCGTGCGGACCTTACGGGTTTGAGAACTATGTACACATGACCGAGAAACCTCTCTGACCAATAACCAATAGAGGAACCTGGATGCCCATATTGGCTCCTACATATTCTGCGAAGACCTTTATCGGTCAAATCTTATGATAACATACGTAATTCCCTTTGTCCATCGGTATGTTACTTGCCTGAGATTCGATCGTTGATATCTTCATACCTAGTTCAATCTCGTTACCGGCAAGTCTCTTTACTCGTTCCGTAATACATCATCTTGCAACTAACTCCTTAGTCACTTTTCTTGCAAGGCTTCTTATGATGTGTATTACCGAGAGGGCCTGGAGATACCTCTCTTGCACTCAGAGTGACAAATCCTAATCTCGATCTATGCCAACTCAACAAACACACCTTCAGAGATACCTATAGAGCATCTTTATGATCACCCAATTACGTTGTGATGTTATAGCACACAAGGTATTCGTCCAATATCCGGGAGTTGCGTAATCTCATAGTTTAAGGAATATGTATTTGTCATCAAGAAAGCAATAGCAATAAACTTCAATATGCTAAGCTAACGGATGGGTCTTGTCCATCACATCCTTCTCCTAATGATGTGATCATGTTATCAAATGACAACACATGTCTATGTTTAGGAAACCTTAACAATCTTTGATCAACGAGCTAGTCTAGTAGAGGCTTACTAGGGAAACGGTATTTGTTTATGTATTCACACATGTATTTAAGTTCCCGATCAATAAAATTCTAGCATGAATAATAAACCTTTATCATGAATAAGGAAATATAAAATAACAACTTTATTATTGCCTCTAGGGCATATTTCCTTCAGTTATCATGCTCATGGATCCTAGCAACATGGATGAGAAGGCAAAATAATATTGGGAGTTCGATCGTGGGGACATCCTGACTAAGATGTGTGGTGGTGGTGGTGGTGCCGATTGTGATGATGCAATTGCATGAGGTCCATGCTAGGATGGCTCTTGGTTCACCATGTGTTGGGGTTTTTTAGCGAACTTGTTAATTTGGTGCCTTTTAATAGAAACTATAGTTATGGTTTGATTGATTGGATGAAATTTATTTATGCCCTACTTCAATTATGATATGATGCATTTTAATTGTTTATGTTTGCTTTGAAATGTGATAATTTTGTTTCAATTGTTTGACCAAAGGTTGGAAGAATTAACAAACCAAAAATTTAGGGGATTATTGAACTATAGGGGTCTGCTAGCTCAGCAAAATTTTAATCTCTTAAAATTTTGACTTTATGTATAACCTAAAGATTTGAATTTTTAAAATAGGGAGAAGGTTTGAGGATTTTTTTGAGGAACTGCCAATGATGGCCTATGATTAAGAATAGATAATCTTAGAGGAGTAGGATTACAAAGCACAACCTATGGCCGCAGAAATGCATCACGCACTTAACAGAAATAGAGCTTACATTAGTCAGGCTTAGGGGAGGTTCATTTTCACAGTTAGCAGTAGCAAGTCTTGCTTAATCAGGTGTAGAACTCAAGGAGCTTGCACGAAAGTGTGCTCAAACACCTGCATATTCCCCTCTCTCCAAAGGTTCCAACAAGTGTAGATAGCTGAGGAAATGTGTTTGTCGTCCATGGGCAGGTGAAATCATTCCACCAAGATGAAATGGAGGTGGTCAGATCATCATTAGTAATGGGTCTGGGAAGCCACTTCAATCTGCCACCATCAGCCAAACCTCCTTGGCAAAGGAGCATTTGAGGATGAGATGTAGAGGAGTTTCTGCAACCTAGTCGCAGAGGTTGCACAACTGATTGTTGGCCAATCCCCTGGTGGAAAGATTGTCATTGGAGAGGATCTACTCCCTCCGTTCGGAATTACTTGTCACAAAAATGGATGTATCTACAACTAAAATACATCTAGATACATTCATTTCTTGGACGAGTAATTCCGAACGGAGGAAGTAGCCACGAACGGAAAGCTAAGTGAAGAAGTGCCATTTGTGCTCGACCTTATCTTTCCAGAGCTTGGAGAAGTTGCAAGTGGAGTACGAGCCAATGAAAGTGCAGAGTGAGCAGAGTAAACACCTGAGTTGGAATAATTCCACAAAACAACATCCTTTGAATCTGGTTGCAGCTGGACCTGCTGAATCAACTGCCAGAATTGGGTGAATTTACCCAGCTTAGAGGTGATTGTGAAGTGCCCGCTGGACCAAAATGTTCTTGCGAGTGCTTAAAGGTGGCAGGTGAGGAGCCATGAAGGCTGGAGGCATCTATCATGCTAGAATGAGGTCTTGTAGCCATTGCCTAGAGAATGGACGTTGCTGCTTGGAACAGAGTGATACCATCAGCGTCACTAGGGGTCTGAGAACCTACCCAAGGCCGGTCAACGTTCATCCACTCGTACTATTTCCAACAAAGACAGAGAGCATGATCGAAACGCAGATCCAAGACACCGAGGCCCCCCAAGTTCTTTGGACGGCAGACAGTTGCCCAATGGACTAAGGCCATGCCCTCCAGAAGCATCTGATTAGATGTCCATAAGAAATCGTGCCTTAACTTGTCGACTTTTTTGATGGTCCAAATGTCCAGCCTGAGCATGGAGATGATGTTGCTGGTGGTTTGTTTAGGAAAGACAACGTGGTTTCTGATATATGAAAATTGGAGAGGGAGCTCTCTCTTTTTTTTAAGAAAAATGACACCTTGAGATGAGGTATGAGGGAATAGCAGAGAGAACGAGTTAACAAGCTGAAGGCGAGCGTTGCTAGGAAGCAAATCCTTATTCCACGGCTGCAACCTCGAAGCGAGCTTGTCAAAGGTTCGTTGCAGATCAGCTCTGGTTATCTTTTTTTGAGGTGCAATGGCAGGCCAAGATATTGCAGGGAACTGCATCACCGGAATTGAAAATTTTCATAGTAGAGCCCACAGGTCAATCTGGTTTTTGAATTATCCGGTTTTAAAAATTAAGGGGCGTTTCATGTTTTTTGAGTTGAACGACCATTTTTATACTTTTGAAAAAGTCATGGGACGATAAGTTTAGCACTATGTTGACCTACTCTTCGAGTTGAGCAAGCTCAGTTTTGTACCCTCGATTTTTTGGATGTCGGCCCGTGAGATGATGCTGGCCCGAGAAGCAACAAACCTCCGCGCCACAAACTGCTCGCCGCCATGTGCTACAAACCACATCGCCGACAGCGACGTCGTCGTCGTCGTTCATGCCCCCGATAAACCTCTCTTCTCCTCACACTCGGTTCACTCCACTCCACTCGAAAACAACCGCGCCAGCCAGCCACACAGTCCCGAGCAGCCAGCCGGTCGCCTCACTCCTCGCTCGTGCGCATTGTCCGGCAAGCAACGCTCGCTACGCGCGGCGTGGGTCATGGCACTACTGCTGCTGCGCGGCTGCCTCGCGCCGGTCAACGCCACCGCCCCGGCGTTTCGGCGAGGGGAGACGACGAGCCTGGTTAGTTACCGCCGGCCGTCCCGGTTCGGCGCGGTCGTCGCCTCGGCCGCCGCGTCCTCGCCGTCCGGGGGCGACGGCGCGACCGCCGCGGTGGACGCGGTGCTGCGCGGCTCGGAGGGGTCCAAGGCCAACGCGCTCGACTACGGCGGGACCACCGGCGCCGTTGTCTCCGGCACCGCTAGGTCCACGACCATCGAGACCACCGTCGAGAGGGTAAGCACGCGGACGCGCATCTTATGCCTATCGTTTGCGTGGTATGGCGCCTGGGCTGATGCTGTTCCTCGCGCAGATCATCTTCGATTTCCGGTTCCTGGCTCTCCTCGCCGTCGCCGGATCGCTGGCGGGCTCCCTCCTCTGCTTCCTCAATGTAACTTCTCTCAGTCTCATCTCTGCAGTTCCTCACGATTCAGATAACCAGACATAATTACAGTACTTTTTGACTTTGTTATTAGTGAGTAACATCGTTCAGATGGATGTAATTAAGAATCTTGTATCGGTTGGTGATCAGGGATGTGTGTACATAAAAGAGGCGTACTGCGTCTACTGGACGAGCTGCGCCAAAGGTGTACATACAGGGCAGATGGTCCTCAAGGTCGTCGAGGCCATTGGTAACTGAAATATTCTCTGTCGAATTGATACACATGATGACTGGATTTACACCAACTGCTACTGACACTGTAAATTTTTTCACTTTGCTGTTGCAGATGTGTATCTTGCTGGAACTGTCATGCTGATCTTCGGGATGGGCCTCTACGGGCTGTTCATCAGCAACGCGTCCAACGATTTACCCTCCGGATCCGACCGGGCTCTGCAGGGATCGTCGCTGTTTGGGATGTTCGCTCTCAAGGTGATACCGATCCCAGTCAAAGCATTCAACAAGTTTTGTTAGTACAAATTCAGATTCAGAAACCTGAACTTTGTTCGTCTCGTGCCGTCGTTGTTGCAGGAGAGGCCGAAGTGGATGAAGATCACGTCGCTGGACGAGCTCAAGACGAAGGTGGGGCACGTCATCGTGATGATCCTGCTGGTGAAGATGTTCGAGCGGAGCAAGATGGTGAAGATCACCACGGGGCTGGACCTCCTCAGCTACTCGGTCTGCATCTTCCTCTCCTCGGCCTCCCTCTACATCCTGCACAACCTCCACCGGCCCGAGCACGAGGAGTCGGTCATGCCCCACTTGTAGCTGAACCGTGCCACTCGCTCAGAGGCCATGGCCTCGTGATGTACATGTACATGTAGGTTGATATCTGATCGATCGATGCATCGACCCCGACGTGCTAAGAAGAGAACGAATCGATTCGCGGTTGGGGATCGGCGCTCGAGCACGAGGAACATGTGTACTGTAACAGTGTAGGAAGGAAGAACTTGATCAAAACATTCATATAAAAAACACGAAGTCTCTGGAGTTTGAAGTTTGTGCCGAATTGCTGACATTTGTGTGCCAGTTATTAGTAGCTACTCTAAAAACAACAAAGTTTTTGCTGCCAAGTGCAACTAGGCCAGGCCTCGGTCACGGCACTGAACCGAAGGGATTATGATCAGCCTTGGACAGCCTCGGCGGGTGGTCCGGCGAGGTCTCCAGCACCATGGCAGCGTCATCCACGAAGCAGTACACGCGGCCTGCGAACGACAAGACTGGTCCGAGTATCGGGTCCTCCCACTCCACCTCTGCCCAGCGCTCGTCGCCGGGTCTCGCGACGCCCAGCAGCCCGTGCAAATTGATCACGATCGCGGAATCGTAGGTCAGCTCCACGCCGAAGTGGACCTCGTGGGGCCATCTCGGGAAAACATCGGCCCGCCAGAAGCCGGACAGCAGCGCGGTCACCGGCGGCAGGTCTGCGCGGGCGCCGGTGACCGGGTTCACCACGAACACGGCGTCGGTCTTCTTGTTGAGCAGGACGAGGAGGCCCTGGGACGTGCGCGCGAGGTGCGTGCGGCCGTCCCGGCCGTTCAGCCCCCGGATCGTCATCCGGATGTGCTCGCCGGTGGCGTCGTTCTTGAAGCGGCTGTACCGGTAGCGAAGGCCGCGGCTCACAACGTCCTGGAGCATGGTCCAGCACCGCGGGTGGAACCGTGGGTCGAGGGCGTCGGCCTGCGGGTCCGCCGTGCAACGCCGCCACGCTTTGCACGACGCGCGGAAGCGGACGTAGTCGGCGACGTCGCGGGAGAGCACGCGGTCCGCGATCAGCCACGCCGGCCCGGACCCCAGGCTCGCCCAGTCCCGCCTGCGCGCGGCCAGAAAATGGACGAAGCATCGAGTCAGGCTGGCGCGACAGACGATAAGCTTTTGGATAAAGAATGAAACGGAAAGGCAAATGCAGATCATACCATTCGCTGGCGGGGGCATGCACCGTCGACTCTGCGGCGGCGGATGATCCATCGCCGACGCGGGCGCGCTTCGTTCGGCGCCGGCGATGGCTTTTCGGCACCTTGCTCGCGGGGGTGCTTGATGGTGTGGAATTGGATGCCATGTCCGGCCGTGTCGCCGGACCTAGCCTGATGCGGGAGTGCGGGGCTGAGATCCAGTATATATTGAGCCGTAGTGTTTGAAGTTTGAACAGTTTATGCGCCCACAGCGCGCGATAGATGGTAGCGAATCTTCTGCAGTTATACTGTTTCTACCAATGATCGCTCACATTGCGGTCGCCGCTGGATTATAGCCGCCCGCTATGTTGCCAGTAGCGCACTTTCCGTTTTTCTCACACCAAATGCTAATGTGCAAACATCAGCACACAACGACTCCCGCGGGACGCGGCGGCAACCATCAGATTTTTGCACGAATCTCCACACACGATGATTGCTGACTCAGCTTGGAGCAATCGTTCGCTCCTTTTCGATTCCGCGCGAACTTGGCTTTGGAGCCATGGGGACATATCGTCATCTTTGCTCCTTCCAGTCTCCTAGATCCACCATTTCAATGGGCTCTACTTCCATTCAATGTCTTCGGAGACTTCAAATTGCCGCAAGGGAGTAATGGCGGAGGGGCGTCGCAGCTGGAGATTGTGGGAGGAAAGGAGTAGGATGCTGGAGCTGGTCAAGGGA
>NC_041383.1:149297150-149333625 GCF_002162155.2 Triticum dicoccoides | reverse complement strand
TACCACGCCGCTTGGGATGTACTACGAGTCGTTTTTTTTTTTTGCAGGGAAACCTTAAAGAGCTTTATTCAACAAGTGCTCGTTGAGCAGTCGGCCAATAGGCTGCTGATCAGGAACGGGGGAGTAGAGTATAACCAGCTCTCAGTCACAGAAAGCGTACAAGCACGCTTCGCACACAAATATGCTGGACCCTTTGCTGATCTCATTACATGTTGAACAGTAAAAGAAGTAAAGCTAAGAGCTAGCTCTCCTATTTCATCTAGGATAGGTGCTATCACCGAACGGTCAGTGTAGCGAGAGTTCCAGAGGTTTACTGCCTCTAGACAGTCGGTCTCCATGATCACATGCGTGTAGCCTCGTAGTGTTGCGAGTAAAACTCCTTCCTTGAGCGCTAGAGCCTCCGCGATGAGAGGATATGTCACCCCCGGGATCCGCTTGCACCATGCACCCTTGAAGCCCGATGTCAAACGAGCGATGCCACCCGCCACATGTTGTTGATCCACTGAAGTGCCGGTAACCTGTCCCTCATCTAGAGCCTGTCACTCTTTTTGATTCGCGAGAGCACGATACGCTGACTTGACCGAGTAAATGCCTGACTTCTCAAAGGCCCATGCATAGATGTCTTCGCCCCCGCCGTGTCGCAACGGAATGTTCAGAATGGCTGCGGCATCCGGCGCGATAAAGATCTCCCGAACCTGCTTTGTCCGCCATGTCCAGCTTAGTGGGTCTATCAATTCATTCATGGTTTGCACCGTTGTGTTAGCTGGACGTAACAGAGGAGACATCTTGATGGTGGAAGGAATCCATTTATCCTCCCAAATTGATATGGACGATCCGTCGCCTACTCGCTTCACCAGACCGGCCTGTAGTGCTTCACGGCCCGCCACAATTGCCCGCCAAGTAGCAGACGAGGACTTGGGAACCGAAGCATGTAGGAAATTTGTGTCTGGGAAATATCTTCCTTTCATCACCTTGGCACATAGGGAGTTCGGGTTCATCATGAAACGCCATCCATGCTTCCCTAGCAAGGCCAAGTTGAACATACGGAGATTGCGGAAACCCATTCCGCCCTTGAACTTGGGCGTGGCCAGCTCGTCCCAGGCAATCCAGTGCAAGGATCGTTTATCTAGGGAGCTCCCCCACCATAATTTCGCCATACTGGACGTGAGGCCTTTGCACACCTTCTTTGTTAGAAGAAAACAGATCATGCTGAAAGTAGGTATCACTTGAACAATAGACTTGATAAGTGCTTCTCGGCCGGCGCATGCAAATAAGCGTTCGGACCAACCTTGCATTTTCCCTCTAGCTCGATCGCCCATGTGTTCAAACGTTCCACTATTGTTTTTGCCAACGATTGTAGGTAGGCCAAGGTATCGCTCTGAAAACGCTTCAACTTGGACACCTAGCAGCTGCTTCAAAGTTTGCCTGAGATCTGTAGGTGTGTTCGGACTGAAATAAATGGCACTCTTACTTCTGTTTACACATTGTCCGGAAGCATCGCCATAGATCTCAAGAATCTGGTTAAGTCTTGTTGCACTTTCCATATTTGCCTTGATGAAGATAAGGCTATCATCGGCAAACAAGAGATGATTCACCCATGGGGCTCTAAAGTTTACTCGAATGCCTCTGTCAACATAGTTGCCATAGTTCTTCAAGAGAGATGATAAACCTTCGGCACAAAGGAGAAACAAATAGGGAGATATTGGACATCCTTGCCGAAGTCCTCTGGATGGGGAAAAAAATGGTAGCAGCTCTCCGTTCACCCGGACTGCAAAGCGAACGGAAGTAACACACTTCATGATCAACCTCACGAGATTGACCCTGAACCCAAGTTTCAATAGGATTAACTCCAAGAAATGCCATTCCACCCTGTCATAGGCTTTCATCATGTCAAGTTTGACTGCACAAGTGAAATTTTTCCCTTTCTTTCGTCTTTTCATCGTATGAACACTTTCAAAAGCAACCAGGATGTTGTCAGTAATCAAACGGCCGGGGACGAAAGCACTTTGTTCTTCACTAATAATATCATCCATGCACGTGCGCAAGTGGTTGGCAATCACCTTGACTGCCACTTTGTATAAAACAGGACAAAGTGCAATGGGACGACACTGTGAGATATTTTGGGGGTGACGTACCTTTGGGATCAAAGTGATCGATGTATCATTTATGCCCATGGGGAGTTCACCACCATTGAGAAAATCCAGCACTGCCTTGGTTACATCTTCTCCCAGAAGCTCCCAGTGGCGCTGGAAAAAACCCGCTGTAAAACCGTCCACTCCCGGCGCCTTGGATGGAGCCATTTGGAACAGAGCCTGGCGCACTTCGGATGGTTCGAACGGTTTGCATAGGAGATCGTTCATAGCCGGGGTAACCCGGGTGGGAACATGTGATAATAGTGCATTGGCATCATGGACGCCTTGTGAGGAGTAGAGAGCCTGATAAAAGGCTAAAATTTCCTCTTTCACTTCTGTATCCATAGCATAAGCAGACCCATCTGCTCTCGTGAGAGAAGTTATTCTATTAGTGCGCTGACGCTGCCTTGCTTGTGCCTGGAAGTAGGTCGTGTTGTGGTCTCCCTCGCGCAACCATGGGACTCGCGAGCGTTGCCGAAGCCAAACCTCTTGGAGACGGAGTGTATCTCTTAACTGAACCACAATTCTTTTCTCCTCTTCTGTTGGGCCGCGGCCAACTGAATGGCGTCATAGCCGGTCTAGTCGTTTTTGCAGATTACGTACCGATTTCGACAGGCTACCAAACTCTCGGGCTCCCCAAGGCTCGAGTTGCTGTTGAAGCTCCCCAAGGGAGTCCATTATTCCTTGCATGCCAGGGTTGCGATCATGACTGCGCCAAGAGGTCGATATGAGTTGATCGTAATCCTGGTGTGACTGCCAAATATTCTCATAACGGAATTGTTTTTTTTGAACGAGCGATGTGGGAATGCGTGATGTCTGAATTCTGTCACACAAAGCAATGATCTGACTCCACCGCACACACATGTCGTACTCGTGCGTGTTCAAACTTCAGTCTAAACTCTTCGTTGGCAAAGGCCCTGTCTAGCCTAGCCTTGACATTTGCATCTCCGGATTGACGATTGTCCCACGTGTACGGAACGCCTGACCAACCTAGGTCCTGGAGAGCACACTCATCGGTCACTTCGCGAAAATTCCTCATCTGCCACTCAGGTCGGGCTGACATGCTGAAGTGTTCATGGGGATAGAGGGTTTCGTTGAAGTCACCAACGCAAAGCCATGCATCGTGGGGTATGGCATGCAGAGTATGCATAAAGCACCAACTATGGTGGCGGTCTGCTGCTTTCGGCGCTCCATAGAACCCCGTGAAACGCCAGCCGGCCGAACTACCTGCATCCTCCCGCACTAGCACATCGATATGATTATTGCTGTAGTTCTTCAGTTCCACTTTCACGTCGTTGGACCAGAACAGTCCTATGCCTCCGCTAAGACCGTCGCTGTCCACACCAAAGCTGCCTGCAAACCCTAGAGTATGCCACAGATCCTCAACTCTCTTACCTCTGATCTTTGTCTCCATGACGAAAACCAGAGCGGGCCCTTCTTGCCTCGCGATGTTGCGAAGCTCACGAACTGCCTCGGGGTTCCCAAGCCCCCAGTAGTTCCAGCTTAGACAGTTCATGGCTCCTGGCAGGGCTGTCTAGCAGCTCCTGCCGAGTTATCCGAAGTGGTGGGTGTGTCTCTCTTCTTCTTTGGTGCGCGTTCCTCTTCCGTATCCACTGAAGTACCCTCCCCAGCCGGCTATATTGAACTCGCCGGGATGGTGACCATGTTGTTTTCTTGCTCTTCTTCAGAAGCCGGTGCAGGCAAGGCTAAAGGTCTGTATACTTTCTTCAGGGTCCCAACTTTCCTCTTATTTCCAATCGTATTCCTTTTCCTAGGAGAGTTGACCTCAGGATCGCCGTCTCTGGTTGAGCTAGTTTCTGGGGTTGCACTTTTAGTTGTTTTTGCACGATGCAGGTTCGTCCTAGAGTTCTCGCCAGAGGAGGCCTTCTTCTTCTCCTCCGGTGCGCGGAGGTTGGTTGAAAAGGGGATATCGCCCTTCTCATCTCTGGTACCGGGCATCGGGGAAACCAAGTCCGGATGGCCAAGGTGACCACACGAAAAACAGAAATTTGGGACTTCTTCATATTGGATATCATACCAGTCACGACTACTGCGAGCCGCAGAATCAATGAGGATCCACCTTCGCAAAGGCTTCCTGACATCAATAGTTACTCTCGCCCTCAAAAAGCCTCCAACGGGATCAAACTGCACGTATTTAGCATTAGGATCAATTTGCCTGGCCACTGCCTGGCCCCGTTTCTCATTGCGCAGGTTGAATGGCAGGTTAGGAACCCTAGCCCAAATCTACAGCTCGTTGAACTGAAGTTCAGATGGTTGCATGCACTCCGAAAACTCCGAGAGGATGACCGCATGCTTGCTGATGTGCCACGGGTTGCCTTCCCAGACGCGATCGCAATCGCGCTTGGTGGGGAAATCCGCCACAAAGGTGTTCTCTCCGACAGAATTGAAACTCAACCCCTTAGGATTTCCCCAAGCAGGACGGAGGGCGTTGGAGATCGTCTGAATATGGAGTGTGTGGCGATGGAGCACCTTGCCCGCCAGTGACCACTTCGTCCGTTCCTCCTCGTCGACGTCGTCGATCACCAATGGTGTAGCTTCTTCTTCAGTCAGATCTAACTTGCCCATTGCCTCCTCTAGTCTCGCCCACGCCGCGCGCGGCGAGAGAGATCCATCCTTCCCTTTGCCGGTGCTGGATTGAGACATCCTGGCGCCGCCCAAATGCGTTGCATCGATCGAGATCAGTCGCGCGCCGTCGTTTCCCCTCGAAACCCTAGTCGCCTAACGAGAGCCGCCTAGGTTTTAGGGGAACCCCTTCGATGAGAAGTACTGCTACTATGAGTCGTCCAACACTGTCGATGGGAGGGTGGCTCCGGTCATCCTTCCACATCGGGTGGTACATCACCCTTCATAGTATATAATTACGTGCAAGCCTTTTGAGTACTCACAAAGAAAACAGATGAAAAAAACCACAATCATTTGTGTTGCCATACAGAGTTTATGTAAAAAAAGAAAGAAAAAGAAAACAAGAAAATGGACACATAAGAAAAGAAAGAAAAAAGAAATGCAAAAAAATACAAGGCGTCCTGCGCCTCCCTATGTGCGGGTTAGGAGGTCTCGAACCACATGACATTCCTTATTCCTCACGCAACGGGGTTGGTGTGCATCTAATGCGTAAGAGCATCTCCAGCCGTTGGCCCCCCAGGGGTGCATAAAATCGCCGCCTGGGGGCGAGTGGGTTCCCAGCCGTCAACCCCAGGGCCGCCCCCAAGACGCCGTTTATGTTTAAAAAAAATATTTAGCAAAGTTCGTCAAATTGGACAGATTATTCGGCTAAAATTTGGCAAACTGGGCATATATTCGACATTTTACATAGCAAAGTTATTTTAAAAAAGGCCGCAACTACAACTACGGGCCGAAGAAGTCGTTGGGCGCAGCGAAGTCGCCGACGTCGTCGCCATCCTCGCCGTCGTCGGCGGCCTTCTCCTCCTTGACGCGGCCGCCCCTACTGGACCCTTGTCCGGTGTTGCCCTGGCAGACCGATGGCGGCGGCGGCGCGTCATCGTCGTCGCTGTCATCGAGGACGATGACGCCTCCCTCATGGCGGCCCCAGCGCAGAGCTTCGAACTGCTCTAGGGCGCGACACTGGTGCTCCATCTCCATGTGCACCCAGTCATCGCGCACCCATTTCAAGGCCGCCGCGTCGTCGAGCTCCCCGACGTCGGGCTCCGTCTTCATAGCGGGGATCCCCGGCTCCGTCTTCGGTTTGACGAAGCACGGAGGAGCCGAGAAGGATGCGTGACTGCCGCCCTCATTGATGACGATGCCGGCGCTGCGAGTGCGTCGGTCGAGCAGCGTCTCCACTGCGGGCTCGGCCTTGACGCTAAACACCACCGGCGAGCCGGAGGAATGGGAAGAGGAGCGGGAGGAGGAGTGAGAGAAGGAAGTCGAGGAGGAGCCGAACCTCCTAGGCATCCACTGCCCGGCGCTCCAGCGGGGACCAGGGCGGCCACCGCGGCAGGGTATGCCAGCGGCGGCTTATTGCCGCCCTCGAGGTACTCCAGCATGTCGTGGAGCGTGCGGTCGGGGCGCGCCCCACCATACGCGGCGCCCTCGCTATTTTTTACGCCGCCCACCACCAGCGCCCTGTTGGTGGACGCCAGCCTCTACTCCTGGCGGTGCTGGAAGTACGCCGCACACAACGCGTGGTTGTCTGCGGCGTACTGGGAGAGGGCGCGCTGCTCCTCTGTCAGGGAGGCTCGCACGCAGTTGACCACGGCGGCAAAGATGGCGGGGCGCGCCTCGACGTCGGGCACCGGGGGAATGGGGACGCCCCCGTTGCGGAGCCTCCACCACGTCGGCCCGGCGTGCATGTCTGGTGGCGCCGGGATGTTTGCCTCGAAGAGCAGCCAGGCCTTCCACTCGTGGAGCGAGCGACGGCCGAAGCCGTTGGCCGCCGCCGCGTCACCGGGCAATCGCGTGCCCATCAGGCTTGGGAGAGAGGGAGAGGGGAGGGAAGAAGCGTCGGCGGGCAGCTGCGCATGGGGAGAGAGGCAGAGCTCGGCGGGCGGTTGTAGGTTGGTGTGGCCAGAGGCGAGGGAGGCCACCGGTTTATATAGCCCCGCGCCGTAGTGTACGCGTGACGGGAGGGGAGGCGTCGCCGCGGCGCCCGTGACGCGTCGCCCGTGATGAGGAATCAATGGCAAGGCTGACCGGTGACAACCTTGCCATTGATTCCACGCGGGAAACCGAGGCATTCCGACGACGACGAGGCGCGCGACTCGGCGGGCCCATGGCTCTTTCATGCCAAAACCGCTCGCCCCGGCGCCCCCGGGCGCCCCCCCCCCAGCGCGCCGGGTTCGTCATGGGTCCGCCGGCCCTAATTTCGGCCCAAGCCGGCGAAAAACGACTCCTGAGGGCCGACTGAGCCTTTTTTTCGTCGCCGGCGCGAAAAAATCACTTGGGGGGCCGTGTGGGGGCGCGCATGGAGTGCTCTAACCCCACCCTCTAGCGCTTGACATGCTGCATGGGCATGCCCATTGCCGCTTTTTCTTTGTCCTTTTCCCACCTATTTTGAGAAGGCCCTGGAACTGTCTTTGGACTACTTTTTGTGTTTTTTTTTCGTTTTTACTGGTTTCCCTCTTTTTCATTTTCTTTTTTATTATTTTTATTTCCCTTTTCCTTCTTAAGATTGTGATCATTTTAGATATCTTGTAGTACTTTTCAAATTCAGGAATACTTTTTGAAATCGCAGATAATTTATGAAATTTAGTATTTATTTTTATTTTTAAAAAATATTCTCAATCTTTTTTAAAATTATGTGGATATTTTAAATTTAAGAACATTTTCTGAATTATGTTTTTTAACATTATTAAACATTTTTTCTGAAAAATATAGTAGCCGTTTTTAGATGGGTCTGAGAAAAAAATAACCACCTCAGGATTACGTAGCGGTAGCCAACCATGCGCCTCACAGACCCGGTGAGGGTTAGTGACAACAATAGGCAGGGAACATTTAAGAACTAATTGCAGCAAATATCTGTTTTTTAACATTCCTTAATATTCTGAATAGTTTTTGACAAATGAATTTTTTTTGAAAATGGAAACAATTAAATTTTGGACAAAATATTAATATCCCAAATTCTTTAAAATGCACGCGCATTTTTTTGAGGAAACAAGCGGCCGGTCTTCACAGCCATGCATGAGTTGTTTTTTGTCTGCTAGTGCATATCATTATTAGTATTAAATGCGTTCACACTGATTAGTTCAATTTGAAAGAAACAGGTTCACGTGCAATTATTTTGGTTTTTCGAATTTTTAAAAAACCATATCTTTTAAATTGCGCATCGAAATTCAGATCCGTCTTCACCCTTGGATTCTTCGCAACGAGATCTTTGAAACTAGATCCCGCATGGGTATGTTTTGATGAATTTTTTTATGCCAACTTTGACGCTATATTGTTCAAATTCAGTACTGCATTGTGCAACTTTAATACTACATGGTGTAAAAAATTTCAAAACCAGTTTTTTGAGCTGCATGATCTAACTTCACATGAGGTTACAACTTAGCAACCATGAAAATTTGATGTGCAACTAGTCTACGGTCCCGACCAACTATGTAGTAGTCGATGTACAACCCTTGTCCTACTCGTGAATTTGTAGTTTTTTTACAGTTGACACACTCTGCCCCACCTTCCCTACAAATGATATACGTACAACTTAGTCTGTTGTTCGAGCCAACTTCCAATTACTAAATGTACAACTCTTTTCCCTCCCTACTTGTGGATATGTAGTTTCAGTTGGCGGGAGCAACAAATGAAGTTGCACAAAGTCTGCTAGGCAGTTGGCTGGAGCAACATATAAAGTTGCACATCTCACAAGTAGGGATAGTTGGATTGTGAAAATTCCATATTCATGAGGGTAGTGAAAAGTTACATACTCATTAGTAAAAGTTGCATATAAACGGGGCGCTAAAGTTGCACATCCCACTAGACGGGTGTTTTCGAGTGCTAGTAAGGAAATTACACATCCATGAGGTATGAGGGATAGTTGCACATCACTGGTAGACAATTGGCGGTAACAGTATCCAAAGTTGCACGTCCACTGCTAGACAATTGGCTGATGCAACAAACAGTGAAAGCACAATCATGGGTAGGGGGAAAGTTGCACATGAACTACTAGGCAGTTGGTCTGGGCAAAACACGAATTTGAACATCTCACTAGGAGGAGGTAGTTTGGGAGTAGATGTACCATCAATGAAAACTATACTTTCACGGGGTAGACGAAAAGTTGCACATCCAATGTCAGGTAGTTGCACATAGATTGTTAGGCAGTTGCACAAAACGAGGGACTTAGTTGGCACAAAAAAAATCGTGAAAACATACTCATGCGGGATCTAGTTTCGAAGAGCACGTCACGAGGGTTCCAATGGTGAAAACGGATCTGAATTCCGACACGCGGTTTGAAAGATATGGCTTTCTAAAAATTTGAAAATCTAAAATTATTACACAAAAGACAAGGTGAGCAGGAGACATGCAGACATCTATCATATGACAAGAGATCATGTGAAATGATTAATTAGCAGCGTCCTTTTTAGCACTTTTGGTTCACATGAAAGATACTATTTTCTGTTTTTAGGATCACAATAGGACAAATAAGTAGGTCACTCTGGACAGCTAGGGAGCAGCCGGCCGCTCCCTAGACGTGTCCTATTAATATTGGAGCATTTTTTGAAGTTGTGAACCTTGGTGCCAAGTGTGAGGCTGCGAGCCCCGTCGATCATCTGATGTGGGGGATTCTCACCCCCAAGTTCTATTTGTTTTCTGTCTCTCTAATTATCTCATAGTCAGCACTCAGGAGTCAGGACGGGTTTTGTTGGTAGATCGGCGGTCAATGTTCCGCCGGCGTTTTGTGAATCCGCTGGTGCAGAATTTGGCCGACGGCGTTTATTCGCTGCGCCGCATCGATGCGGCCAAGCATCTTTTCTATCCGTCAATGGAAGAAGCAGAAGAGTCAGCAAACAACGAGAAGAAGAAGAAGATACAAGACTTTGCGGCGTCTGCTTGACCCGATCGCGAGCTACGACCCGTCCCCCACCGGCGTTTTGTCCCCTGGCCTGGAATGGTTCGAGCTCTTCACGTCCCGCAGCGGCGCCTGCGAGGGTCGGATCGTCCACTCCAACAAGGGTGGCAACACCGCCATGTTCGACGCCGACAAGTCCCTCTACCTCACGCTGCCCGAGCTCTCCCAAGCCAAAGGCACGAGCCCCCCGAGCTTCTCCGTCGCCCACCCAGGCAGCGACCAGGACAGCCTCTACGTCATGCAGAGGTACCCTGGCCAATCTGTCGCCCCGGCTCGGTTCTCGCCCGACCCCGGCGAGTGCCCCCGCTCCTGCTTCGAGGTTCTCGAGTACAGGGCCCTGTCCAACGATGTCACCGACCCTAAAAAGGGATGGGACTGGCGGCTTCTTCCTCCTCCTCCATACGTCAGCCGACCTGGGTACCGGCCCTCCATGATCACCTCCCACACCACCATCAAGGACGCCCATGGCTGCACCACCATCTGCATATCGTCCGACAGGATCGGCACCTACCGCTTCGACACGTGGGGCTTCGATTCTACCCACCATCTTGGGTGGAAGCACCTGGACGTGTGGAGGCAGGTCGGGGAGTGGGAGCTGCCCTTCTATGGGAGAGCTGAGCATGTCCCGGAGCTTGGCGTATGGCTGGGCTTCACGGCCGGCGGAAAACCCCACCACCTATGCGCCGTGGACCTCTCCGCCATGGATGGCCAAGCTGCACCCACATGGCAGCACGTCTGGGACAATGCCACCCTGCCTGGTGAGAAGAATTGGAATCCTCTGCTTTTCAGGCTCATCAACATGGGTGACAACAGGTTTTGCGTGGCCAAGCTCTTCGCTGATGATGAAATGGGCAGGCAATTTGCCGTGCTTACCGGAGTAGAGATGGAGCGTGGCCGCGACGGCCACAGCCTCCGGATGGTCCAGCACAAGCGCGCTCGTTTCGTGTTCAACAATGCCATCACTGTCAACTGTGTGCTCTGAATAATCTTGCGTGGATTCCATCTCCATTACTCTTGCGTCCCGGTCTATTCCCTCTGTAAATAAATATAACTATATAAGACATTTTAAGTCACTAAATATTTGTTTACAGTACAGATGGAGTAGTATTTTCTTTGATTGGCGAGCTGTTTGCATCTGAAATCACAAATCTCAACTTTCGACTTCTCTAGCACACAAACATGAATGAATAATTACCTTTTGCATACCATGGCCTTTTATTTTTCTCCTTGCGTAAAAGATTTGGAGTTGTTCTTTAAAGAATCCGGCCTCCCCTCTCTCGAAACCCCCACTCAATACCACCGGAGTGCCGCCAAGCTGTTTGTCGCACCACCTCCAACTCCGCCACTGCCATGAGATCGCCGACATGTTTTCGACGAGCCCGGCCACCCATTCGACCAGCCGTCGCCACCGTTGCACTCCACGACGACCGGCACATCTCCTGGAAATCATCCGCACACCCAACGACCACGGGGCGTCGATTACATCGAGACCTGAGACTCGCTGCCCGTCTCCGGTCGGTGTTGGCGCCGCCGCCGCCTGTGGGTGTCGTTCACCTCCTTGGAGGCGTCGCTATGGTGTGTTGCCATTTTCCCCCTCTTGTTTGGATTGTCGTCTCCGGGTGAAAGCACAGGTCTTGGACTGACGATGGCGGCGTTGTGGCATCGTTTCTCTGTTGGGAGCATCATGTGTGAAGACATGGCTTAAAGGTTTTGTGATGCGGTTCTCCAATGTGTGCCGCTGGTTCGAATATAGGTTCTTGGGCGCAATGTACGCCAATGCTGATGAGTTCAAGAAGGTGGCTTTCTCGGGACCAATCGAGTCCTGCCACCCACTCGCCATCTCCTTTTCGACATTCAAGGGTGGTTGATGCGTCGACAAGAGAAGTCCGGATGAAGTGATTGCTCTTTGAGGCGATCGGCGTTGGTCAAGACGCGGCTATGTTGCTCTATGTTTAGGGCAGGCTCCGTTGCATTGTGTATGTTATGTGTGTGGTGTCTTTTCTTCGGATTAGCTCGGGTGTGGTGGTTGTCTACACTTGTTGTTCGTAGCGAGTTGTAGCTTCTTATAATTGTATTCTATCTTTTATAAAAATATTGTATGCCTTTGGCATACTCTTGGAAAAAAAACTAATGATTACTCCAAGTGTCTCACCATTATTATTCAAATTTTAAATTTGAGTGGTATAAATACTTCCCACGTGTAAAAACAGCAATACAATTTTCTTTACGGAAGAAAAACGACGTGCAGTCGCTGCTGAGTAGTACTCTCTTCATCTCAATTTACAAGTCCTACGCATATATCTAGGTTGCTAAAGTTATTATCCTAATATAAACTATATAACACAAAAAATATATCTTTTGATCTGAAGTTTATATTGATATATTTTTTGTAATATATATGATTTGTATTAGGTTGATCAAATTGACGATCTAGGGATACGTGCACGCCCAGGAAGTAGACATTAACACGGCCGAACATCACCAATTTAACGAGCGCAATCCATCGGAAGCAAATGTGGGAGCAAATTCAAGCCACAAAATCGCGGTAACAGCCACCGAAAACGAGGCCATCAGAAAAGTCAGCAAAATGAGAAGGAAACGGAGAAATTTCGTTTCGAGAGGCAAATTGGGAAAAGAAAATGCGCATCGGCTGGCGACGACGGCGACGCGTGGGAGTGGTGGCGGCTGGTCCCAAGCTCGGGCACACCGGTACCGATGCCGATGCTCCTCCCACTCCCCCCAGCTCACCTAATACGCTCTCCTCTCTCTCTATCCACCCCGCCTCCCTCGACTCGCTCGCTCGCCCGCCCGCGCCTCGCTCCGTCCCCGGGCGATGTCGTCGTCGCCGCCGCTGTCGCCTCGCGGGGCGGAGGAGGAGGAGGATGGGGGCGCCAGGAGCGACGGCGCCGGGAGCGGCGGCGGCGGCGGCGGCACGGTGTTCAGCTACGGGGAGGCGGGGTACTGGGACGCGCGCTACGTGGAGGAGGGCGGCGCGCCCTACGACTGGTACCAGCGCTACGCCGCGCTGCGCCCCTTCGTCCGCCGCTTCGTGCCACCGGCCTCGCGCCTCCTCATGATCGGCTGCGGCTCCGCGCGTACGTCCCCCCTCCCTCTTCCGCTCTCCTCCTCGTGATTGCTCCGTAGATAGAGACTGCGCTCGCCTAGTGCTCGAACTGGAGCAGCCAGCGTGTTGGTTGTGCTCGTCATGGTGGTGCTTGTGCGTTCGTCTCCCATTTCCGGAAGTAGAAATTTCCTTTCCTTTTCCTCTCCTCCTTTTCAGGTTTGGTTCAAATAGGTGCTTGATTGTGATTTGTGAATGGGGGTGATTGGCACAGACCAGCGAGTGAGCAATCTTTTGGATTAGTTGATTGCACAGAGCACGGTCAGCGTCTATTGGGATCGAAATTGCTGTCATGGCAATAGTTTCTAGATAGCTCCTCGGCTAGGTGTATCTATTAGTATATAACAACATGGCAATCACATAATGTCATTCTATCAGTCCACATGCTGGCATGTATCACTTCCAGTAATCTGATCATTGTACTCTGGATGGGATAATGTGCTATAGTGCTACAGTTAGGCAATCTGTGAATTGATAGAGTTGTGATGTTGATGCCACACAATATCAGTGGGGCATGCACAGTGTGTAAGTTAATTTTTCAGAGGGACTTGCAACCAAACATCTGAATTCTGAAACCAGCACAGCTCTGTGTGATAACCCAAACCAAAACCAACCTTGGTTCCACTTGTTGCCCAGTAACTCAAAGTTGCTCTGGGCTTTTAGTATTATGGTAAGACTATCTATGCTGCATCGACGCGTTAAATGCATGGCAGCACATTTGATTTTCACTACTTGTATGAACATAGTGTCCTATTGTGTTACATTAGTCATAGTTTCATTACAGATATTTCAATGCTTATGCATACACACTAGGGGTTGGGTTTTGCACCCTCGATGGGCTGATCTGGATAGAGTTTAGGATGCGCTTCTAAATCTAGGCTCTATGATTACACTCCCTGTGCTAATTTAAATTTTCTCCCCGTGCTCTGCTGTTCGTAGTTATGTCAGAGGATATGGCCACTGATGGCTACATGGAGATAATAAACATTGACATTTCTTCGGTTTTAATTGAGATGATGAGGAAGAAGTACTTCGATCTTCCACAGCTACAATGTATCCTTAAATATTTTACATTCCCTCTTTGTCCGGGAAGTGCAATCTAGTGTCTGTTGATTTCCTTATGAGCTGTAGACATGCAAATGGATGTTAGGGATATGAGTAAATTCTCTGACGAATCGTTTGATTGTGCCATTGATAAAGGTGTGAGTTTCTTCATGCTACAGTGGCTTTCTAAGGAGTATTGATTCTATTGACAACACTTTGCTTAATGCCGTTTGTTCTTTTTGTACATTTCTTAAAGGTACTCTGGACTCTTTGATGGTAAGTAGGTAATGTTCTGTCATTGTGTCTTTTCCTTATTTTGGTACTACTTCAACATCGCGGTCTTTCTGCTTCCAGTGTGGTGTGGAGGCTCCTCTCAGCGCAGCTCAGATGGTCCTGGAAGTGGACAGGTTCTTAATACTTTGTCCCCCCATTCAAGCATCACTTACAGCCTCATGTACACCAATATATTGTTAAGTTCAGCATTCCTGCATTCTTATCAGTGGTATCTTCTGATTGTAGGCTACTTAAACCAGGGGGAGTCTTTATGTTGGTATGCAGTTTGGATAAGTTTCTTCGTAGTGCAGACTTAATATGTCATTTCTTGCCACTGATTATAACGATCATTTTTTGTTTCTGAACTGCTAGATAACTTATGGTGATCCATCAGCGCGAATTCCTCACTTGAACCAACCAGTATGCAGTTGGAAAATTGTACTGTACATTCTGCGTACGTATTAGTATTATGTCATTTCGCAGATACGTTCAATTGATCCGCAATGTTGAAAATTTTCCCTGCTTAATAAAAACAGAATCTCTGTTTGCTTGCTCATGTATAGGGTTTGCTCCACGTTTTGTGTAAATCCGAGCTTTAACTTGTGTAGTCAACACCACTGAATTCACAGTAGTGTAGTTCATAAGAACTTTACTTATAAGATAAACAGAACTGTAGCATGATCATTTTTTAATGCATTGCAGCAAGACCTGGATTCAAGGGAAACATAAGAAGATCTGTCTTCGACCCTGTTCCACTGACTGAGAGTGGTAGATTGCCTGAGGGCTTTGTTCTGGAGGATCCTGACTCTCATTATATTTATGTCTGCAAAAAGGGCCAAGAATTAACAGGGATAGATTCTCCAACCTTAAGCCACTTGAAGTTGCAAGATTCCGAGTGAGCTGTAGGATAATTGATCTCACAATATTTGTGCATTGTTGTGATCCTTACAAGATCAAACAGCGTGATGCTGCCACCATTATGGCCATCCAAAAATAGAAAGTGTGCCTTTGCACGAGTATACATTTTTCAGTGATCTTGTAAGAATCATCAAGTTATTATATTGTGTTACCACTGGTTGTAATGCGGTGCTGGAAGGAGGATATGATTGTTTGGCACATTTGAGGAACAGAATTTGTCCCAGTTTCATCCTCTGTGGAATAGAAAGAAATTGCCATTATTCGTTGATTGTATTTTTGTTTGTGTGGAAGTAAAAACACTATCAGTTTCTTCAAGGAGTAGATTCATGTGGCATGTTCTGGGTTTTTAGGTATTTACTGTTTCTGCAAAAAAATCTTGTTGCTCATGCCTTGAGATATCTGAGGCGTAGTCATATTCCAAGTTGCAGTGCTTTTGTTATGCTTCTTAGCACATGGAGGGCAAATATTCAGACTGTGTAGTATCAATTCTTTGTTACCAAGATATAAGTTTCATTCTCCTGGTTAGTCATTGTAACACATAGAGGCCCCAGCTTTTCGGCATGCGAGTTTGGCAATCACTGTTCAGACGATAAATTACATCATACATACTTTATATCTATGTGAAACCATTTTGCAGGCCTGCAGTTGCATGATCTGTGAAACATGTGGTTTGATACTTTGATGGCTTTCTATATCTTAACTTGATTTTTCTTGTTTCTTGTACTGAATGAAATTGATACAGCAACTGAAACCATGCAGCTTGTGATCACAGAGTTTACAGTATCCCCTGGTTTGGGACCAACATATAAATTTCATTCTCCTGGTAAGTCACTGTAACACAAGGAGGTGCAGCATCCTTTGGTGGCACCAGTATTGCAACATGCCATTGTGGCATAGATCTTCAGACTTAACAGATTACACCATACCGTTTCCTATCTATATGGAACATTTGCTGACCTTCAGTTACAGGGTCTGCGGAGCGCAAGGGTTGATGGCTTTCTGTGTTTAACTTTACTTGATTTTGTTTGTTTCTTGTACTGACTCAAATGATACAACCTGCGAAGCTGCTGGTGTGCTATTTTTAGTGTAAAAACTTCTTTTCTTTTGCTAATCTTGTTCGCATTCTTTGCAGTCAGGGAGAGCTTTGCCTGCGAGGAAATTCTGGACAAGCACAAGGGCTCGCCGCGGCTGGTAGCTGGGGACCTCATGGCCTGCTCCTCTGACAGTTACCAAGCTGAGATCACCCTTGTACTGCACAATGTATCCACCCACCTCTCCGGCACCCTGCATTCATAAGATCGAACAGATCATTATATTTACCGAGTCCGAGCAAAAGCAGGTAATAATCATGATATGAGAGCTTGAAGGTTTCAAATTATCCTGATCATCTCAACAGGTTAAAATTATTTCCGTGCACTTCTGTAGCAACTGAATTATAAGTTTTAGCAACAATCTGTTGCGTTAGCTTGTTGTTGCAGTGAAAAGATTTGGGCAGGGAAGTGGTGATTGTAAGTTAGCACCTTGGTGCTGCTGAACCATGGCCTCCATTTCGCTGCCACTGGGAGCTGGAGCTGGTTGACAGAGAGCCTACTGGAAGTGACGGGCACCCTCCCGTCAGTGTCTCCACTGCAAACAAAAGGTCAGTGGCCGTTATTTTCACCATTGCATGTATACCACAAATCATTTCACTTCTATTCTGGAATGTCACATCAAGACTCTAATCAAGTAGTATCCGAAAACGCCTATCATGCATACCTGTAAACCCAGACTCTGATGTTGTTCTTCATCAGCTCCCGGATAATAGGCAGGACCGTTTTGGCGCTGTCGACCCAGCGTGTCAAGACTTCACTGAAAACAAAATAGATGGAATATTTTGCAAATTATGACATGGTTCTTCGAACCAAAAAAAACAAAAGAACTTGATGTGCCAATGTGATGTATATTGGAAGGATGCGATTGCACATGGGCCACCGAGTCATTGGCATGGCCAACTAGCAAGATGAAAGCTTATATAATCCCCTAATAATTCGGCGCATGCTGCGCAAATGCATGTGCATGGATTAAAGAAAGCAAGAACATATTTGCGGTAGTTGCAGTTCAGGCCATGTGCAGGTGATAACACCATTAGATAGATCTTGGTATGAACCTATCTTTCCTGGAGAACACGCATGCTGTAAATTAGGCGGGGCGGACTGGTACGACGCGTGACCTATCTTCTCGTTTGTTAACTCGGAGAAAATTGCTGGACGACGGCAGCAAGTATACTAATCTAATCTCCGGTAATTTGCACAACAGTTCGTCGATCTGCATCTGCATCTAGATCATGTGCTGCAAGTTTGAGCAACCAACCAGCCTTTTCAGCATACTAATACTAAATTACCACATTGTTGCTTACAAGTTTGCATCTACTTTCTTGTGATGCACCTACCCCTACCGCCCATGCACGCAGGGCGTATAATACTCCCTCCATCCCATAATATCTATCATATTGTTTGCTGCAGAGGATATTGGTAGGATAAAGTGCTGGTCTAACTGGTCTGGCGGATGAACGCTTTTTCGTGCAAGGGTATTGATTAGTGTGGTGTGTGTCTAGCGTGAGCAAGGGTTCACTGGAATCAACATATATATGATTGCCTCCTCCTGCATGTTGTGCAGCAAGATAAAGCAACCCGGTTAGTACTTAGTAGTTGAGGCATGATTGACGGGTCGCACAAAAGAAACTCCAATAATGTGGTGCCGTGTCGACCCCTGATTGGGTTTCCCCGATCGGTCGGTTTCAGCTTGATTGTGCGCTTCACTGTGCTCTCAGATCATCACTAAGACACTTGTGCCGCCGTTGCCCAAGCAATCACAAGTAGGGCTGCAAGAAAAGCTCGAGGCTCGTGAGCCGCTCGAGATCGACTCGTCTTTTGACTTGACTCGAGATCGACTCGAAAAGAAACAAGCTGAGTTTGAACACTTTATGTAGCTCGACCAAGAAACAAGCCGATCTTGAGTCAATGTTGGCTCGCTCGATTTTAGCTCGATAGCTCGACAGAATATCATTATGTTAAATGAACATGCCATATATTAAATGAAAATAAGATAATTTATTACCATATATGTTGTTCATAATTTTTCTCCATTTTATTTACCAACGAACATGAAAACTTAGTTAAGTGCAGAGAAGATTTAGGCCTAATTATGGCATGTGGTCGACTATGTGTTAAATATCCTATATTTTTGCCAAGTTTCCCAGCATATTCATCTTATTTTTTTGTTTTTCATCCATAGATTTATAATTTTTACCATCTCATTTAGCTCGAGATCGACTCGAGATCGTTACAAGCTGAGCACGAGTCATGTTCTACAGCTCGATCATGAGCTTCACTTAGTTTGAGCTCGCTCGAATTTTCATATGAGTTGAGCTGAGCCAACTCCAACTCGCTCGAGCTCGACTCGTTTGCAGCCCTAATCACAAGGCTCTGGTTGATGCAAGCGACGGCCAGCTTAAGATATTTTTCGTCCAAGATAATGAAAGATGAAGACCAAGTTTCATTTTTTTTTGTTCTTGTTATTATTACGTGAATCAGAGAGGAGTCTCCAGGTCTCTGAATCGTACTGTGTGAGATGCATGGGTCAACACTAGCTTAATTAATCTTGTTAGCTAAATCTGGGCAACTACCTACATTTGTCAACGACAAAAAAAGTGGTGGAGTGAGTAGGATGGGTGCAGTGTAGTGTAGGGTAGGTAGCATACCTGCAGGCCGACCAGGGGTGGTCGAGGCGGGTGACGTTGGCGTGCATCGCCTTCTGCACGTCCGGGCGGTTGAGGTACGCGTCCACGTAGTAGTCCGTGCACGGATCAAAGTTGTCGATCTGGCCACACGTAGAACCCAAGCAAACTTAATTACTAAAACCAATCGACATCCCTATGATGATCATGTCAAGAAAAACATCCCTACGATGATGATCTAACTAACTAGCCTCATCGATCATTTAGCAGTTAGCGCCGGTGGTGCAGTACAGTACGGTGCTGCCACCGTACCGGCTGTGGTGTTGGATGGATGGAAAGGCCGCACGCACGCACGTACCGAGGGGGCGATGGGGGGCGTGACGAGCTTCTCCGACTGGCAGTTGGGCGCGTAGATGTTGTAGATGTCGATGTCCCGAAGGCTCTCGCCGGCCTCGTCCGACGCGTCGTCGCAGAGCGCGCTCGTCGCCGCGCCAGCGCCGGCGGCCGTGAAGTTGCAGTTCTTGTCGATGCCGGCGGCCGTCTCGTCGGAGATGAACGCGTGCGTCCAGAAGAAGTCGTACATGCCCTTGGTGTCCGTCCAGTCGTTGATCACCGCGTTCCCAATCTGTTTTTCACACCACCCAAACCGGCCGTCGTCAGGGGTGACAAGACTGAGGTTGACGTGTGTGGCCAGCCGGATTATGTCGTTAATTAACTACTCTCTTACCATGATGCCTTTGAGGTTGATGGCCGGGGAGGCGTGGCGGAGGATGGCGTGGGCCAGCTGCGGCACGTAGTGGCCGGCGTAGCTCTCGCCGGTGATGTAGAACTCGCGGCCCTTGTACTCCGGGAAGCGCTCCATCCAGTTAGCCAGGAACAGGTACGCGTCCTCCGCCGTCCGGTTGTCCCCGCTCCGGCCGTAGTCCGCCGTCGTGTTCGAGTACGAGTACCCCACCCCCGCCGGGCTCTCCAGGAACAGCACGTTCGCCGCTGCACCATTAATTAATTGCCCGGTCGATCACTTGTCGGTTCCTCAATGGCTTTCAGGCCGGAGAACTCGAGAGCGTGGTGACTGCGTACCGTGGTTCCAGGAGTAGGGGTTGCGGTAGAGCGTCTTGCCGTCGCTCATGACGCGGAACGGGCCCAGCTCCTCCATGGCGCCGTACCCCAGCGACGAGCACCCCGGGCCGCCGTTGAGCCAGAGCAGGAGCGGCTTGCCCTTGGACGACGACCCGTCGCCGTTCCCGCCGACGGCCTCGGCGAGGTAGTAGAACAGCGCGCGCCCGGCCGCCGCGTCCACCGTCACGTACCCGGCGTACTGTGCGAAGTCCACGCCGCTCGGCTGCCCGGGCAGCGCCTCCACGCGGTCGGCCTCCTTGCGCCCGGCCTCCGCCGCAGCCGCCGCCGGCGCGGTTCTACCCGTCGCTTTCGTCGTCGTCTCCTCCTCCTCCACGGCCGCCAGCGACTCCCAGGACGCGCGGGAGGACGGCGACCCGCGCAGCCGGTTCAGGTAGTCGCCCTGCCTTGTCCGCCGCACCTTCGCGGCCGCGGCCGTGCGAGACCCCAGCGCGAGACATTGCACCGCCACCAGCAGCAAGAGCGCCACCGCTGTGCTCTTCATGGCGCGCGCCAGCACTGTACGATCGGACGGTCGTCGGAGCGAGCTAGAGCACGCTGGAGTGCACTGAGGACGGCGGGCGTCTGCGTCGATCTGGCCTGGTATTTATAGGGCGGGAACCCGGAGGCTACCAATTGAATTTGGACGTGGGACAAATGGTGACAGGTAGGAGCCCGCCGGTGGCACGGTTCTCATCCGATACAAGATAGATCGTCCATTTGATCCGTCCATGCGCCCACTAGGCACATGCTTCCATGCTAATGAATTTCTTCTGTTGATCCCCGGCCATTTGCTGTTAGTCTGGTGCTCGACATAGAAGGGAACAGTGAAGTTGCAACTTGCAAGTCTCTCGTATTTGAAAACATACGCAAAGGTTATGTGGTTCCTTTTCCACCCACGCCACCTACGTTTTCGATTTTATCGGTTTTTTCCCACCGTTTTTCCTCGAGAACCATCTTTTTGGCTTGTCAAATATTCCACCCGTCTCAAAATAAGTGTCTCAACTTTAGTACATGGGAAATATAATCATGTTTTCTTTGATAATTCGATCAGAAAAACATGTGTGTGCCCTGTCGCAGCGCACGGCCAATTATCGTGTTTTGCCAAAGATCACTTCGCGTTTCGACGATGAGATAAAGGTTGAGACCGATGGTTTCTTCATCAGAACCCATCGATTTAGTTAAACCAATCGTGCACTTAATTTGATCGCAGACGCCGCTGTCAATCAAGAAACTAAGTACTCGTTCGTTGGGTTAGGAAGGAATCTTAGGTGGTCTTGTCGGTACAAATCGTGAATTGTGTGTGCAGACCTCGATTTGACCGATCCACTATTGAAAGTTGATGAGAAGACCCATCTCATCGCCAGAAGAAGATCTTCTCACTCACGGTTGCCTCTGCTTAATGAAAGAACGAGCCTGCCGTGTCTTGTCTTGATATAATCACTCACGGATGGAGGAGTCTTAATCGGTCAACCTCAGCGGCGTCGTGATCAGTCATAACCATCTAGAAGACCAGAAGGAAGTGTTGATCCATTCAGCCAAAAAGTAATAACAAGGGGACCAATTACCGGACGGTGGTGTGACTGGTGTCTTTAGCTGCAACGCATGTACGTACGTAGCTGCGTGTGTGCACCTCGTGCATTTTGGCCCTTGTGCTGTACAATAGTGAGGGTGGTGGAAAGAGCTTTCCGCCCACGTACTGCGAATCTGTTGCGGCTGCGGCTGCTCCAGCTAATATCATTGGTTTGGTTGAGCAAGCTCGCAATTAGGCGATCGATTGCCACCACGATGGATGATTTGGACGCAAGCTTGGTCAGCATTTGGCCAGGCGAAGTGCTAAACTGACAGGTCGTCGCTGATCACTAGTGCCGGACGACGGTATGGCCTCAACCCTGACGGCTGGCGTCCAAATCCGGTCGCCGTCGCCGTCGGTCTCAGCACACCTGTGTATGATTGCTGCGTGGATATGGGGGCGGCGCCGGTCGCACGTCACCGCGCGGCAAATGCCTTTTTTTCTTTGACAAAGGATGCATTTTATTACACCCTAGCCGTAGCAACCGCGCCACCATGGAACGAGCCAGATCAGGCCAGCAACCGTGCGTCCATAAATAATCCCGCTTAGTGGTCCCATTAGTCTTATATATGGCTCGTCAACAGAAGCCGAAGCCAATCAGCAAGTCCTAGACTGTCAAACAGAAGTCAACAAATTCCAATGCGGTCAAGACCGGTCAAAGATAGTCTGAGCAAGTAGAACTGGTCAACAAGTCAAAGAGAAGTGAAAAAAAACAGGTACCAATGAAGAGAAGAAGCAAATAGGCCCAAGCCCAATAGCCTTCATATTGTGGAGCAAACACGCCGGTTTTCCTATTTGCCGCACGTTCTGGCAAACAGTCGCCGAATCACACGCATGATCGACGAACGAGTAAGTGTGCCGACACATTTTAGCGGCAGGCAAGTGCTTCTAGTTTCGCTTTTCAGAAGGTTCCAGCCTGGGTTTTTACTAGTTGTGGGAACCTTCCTGAACCGGTCTTTTAAGATCTTTTTTGCTTTCATTTTTTATTTCTTCTTCTTCATATTCTTCTTTTTGCCTTCTTTAGTTCAGAAATTTTAAAATGTTCAGGATTTTAAATATTTTCTGAAATTTTAAAAAATGTTCATATTTTTCAAAAAATTGATGAATTCAAAATATTTTTAGATTTTCTTCATAAATATTCATTTTTTCCAAATATTTATTGGAGTTACAAAAAAATCCATTTTCAAAATGTGTACGGGAATTGTTCAAAAAGTGTTTGTATTATTGAATATTGTTCAAAATTTTGAAAAAAAGTCTGCTGTATAAAAAAAGGTTCCCAATTTTTTTTAAATCGTGTTTTTGGAAAAATGTCTAGAAATTTTGAAAATTGTTCTAGTCTTCCCAAAAGTGCTAAGTATTTAGAAAAATTCAACTGTTCATAAAAATTTCCGAAAATTGTTCAACTTATAAAAACATGTCCATAAACTTTTTTTAATGTGTTTTAAAAACCTTGCGCATCCCGCCACTATTGGACGCAAGAGGGTCTCGTGGGGTTTTTATACTCTGAGGGCCCTCTAGGGGTCGTGGACGATGTCCAGGTTATGCATTGAAGCTCGGTGGTAACGGCGGTGTTGTTGGCTAGGCGAGGGAGGTATGTGCTCACCAGAATCCGTTGACGAAGGTTCTGGCAGTGGCGATGGGTTCAATTAGTGACAGCCTGACTATGACAACGAGCATGAGCAGGAGCCAAATGACGGGGGCGGCAGGGGCTATTTATAGGGCAGGGTAGCGAGCTCAGGCGTGCACTTGGGGCGTGGGGGTCATGTGACGTGGGCGACGTAGTTCACGAGATCGTGGGTGCGATATTTCTAGGCGGAGGTTGACGATGATAACGTGGTGCGATGACGCGCATTCAATTTCCTTTAAATTGGACGGTGCTGGCATTTTGTCGACATTTTCTTTCGATTTATTATCATAGGTAAGTAAACTCTAGTGAAACAAGAGAAATCATTAATCCAAATTATGTTCTATCTTTTCCATTGTCACCCTTATAAATTTAACGTGCATGTCCCCTCATGGCGTATTTTCAGGGTTTCGACTTGATTAGGTTTCCCCTTTTCTTTTCTTTCTGTTTTTATCCTTTTTAATTTAAATTTGATTCAATGATCAAATTGATCCAAATATTTGGGGCTTAGTAATTTTATATTTAAGCCCAAATTCCAGAGAGGACCCTATGGCGTGGAATAGTCACGACAGATGTCCTCGTGAAAGGACTTAGTCGTGGAGTCATCGCCTCTAGGTTAGCTTAAAGGGGTTAAACGGGACAAATGACACAGGAATTATACTGATTCGGCCCTTTGCGGTGAAGGTAAAAGCCTACGATCCAGTTTTGGGTGGTATTGCTTATGTCTCGATTACCAGGGAGCGAATCCGCTTGACCTAGCTTTCGACCTGTTATTTTTCTGTCCTGAACCGCCGCCGGGTTGTCCCTTTATATACACAGGTCGACGCCCAATGGCTCACAGAGTCCTGGCCGACTCATAGACAACGTGTCCGGCTTGGTGACTATATTTACATGCCTTACAATACAAGTCTTACATATATGGCAGTTTATACCTACGGGCCCTAAGTCGCCCTTGGGCCTTGGGCCCTTGGCTGTTAACCGCTATCTTTAATGTCTCCATGGGCTTCATATTAAGATCGCCATAGGTATAACCCGGCCCCTCCTGGGCGGGTCATACCAATAGTTATATCCCAACATTAGGCCCAGGTTGATTTGAACTTCTCATGTCAATCTTCAACACTTAAAGAATCTTCCCTTCTCTTCTTGTGCGAGAACTTATAACCCGCCATGACGTCACCTCCTGAGATTGCCATAACCCGCCATGACGTCACCTATTGCACAATATTCGACATATCTCAACAGATCTTTGTTTTAATAACTGCCCCGAGAATCGAGGCGGCCGAGCAGCTGGATAACCACGTTCTGGCCTCCTCATTTTTCGCGCCCACTTATTAGCCTTCCTTATAAATAGGGTCGACCAGTCTCTTCTTATTCTCCCCCTTTCCATCGTCTTCTTCCTCGCGCGACCCTCTGCCGCTCGAGCTCCACCGCCGTCGCGAAGCACTTCGTCCTCCTCGACTTTGGCCGCTGCATCAACCTATGTCGGATCAGAGTACTCCGGCGCTCCACCGCAGTTGGATCTGCACCTATAAGTGCTTCTCCTCCAATGTGTCAGATCACATTAGGGTTTCGGCTGTTCCTCGTGTTCTTCGTAGTTTCTTCTTAATTCCTCCATCGTAACTCCTTTTGATCTGAAAACGGCATAGAACTTGTACGGCAATAAGTTTGCATTTATCCTCAATACCAGCAGACCCCTTTTCCATTGAAAATACATCTCATTAGAACTTATGAACTCCTTTGCACTGGTATTAGGTCTTGATTATTTTTCTTTCTCTGAACTGCCTCTGATCCAAAATAATAGTTTGCAATCTGCGAAACCTGTTTGTACGGTACTTAGTCAAAAACTGCATCTTGATAGATCCACCTAGCCATGGTGGCTCATACCACCGGCTGTAGTTAACTTCGATGCTCCACAGATTTCTCCTTTGATAGATATCAAACTGCTCATGGTGGCTTACATAACCCGCTTTAATTAGTCATATACCATTAGGCCCCTTCTTTAAGCCACCATTTTGCATACGTACTGTAATATTTTCCGTCCGGCTTAGCTTGAACTGGCAAATTTGTTCTTTTTTCCTTTTAGGCTCCCTTTTCAATAATGGCGCCCAAAGCGACCACTTCCACAATGGCACCCAAGACGACCACTTCATGCAACAAGGTTCCTTCCATCGTCACAGAAAACACGCTTGAAGACTTTGTGAAAACCGGATACTTGCCGAAGAAGTTTGTCATGTCTTACCGCCCCCCTAAGCTGTCAGAAGAGAAACCTCATCCAAAGGAAGGAGAAGTCATTGTCTTTACTGACCATATGAACCGGGGCTTCTCACCGCCCGACTCTAAGTTCTTCAGGGACATTCTGCACTTTTTCAACCTGCATCCTCAAGACAACGAACCCAATTCCGTGTCTAATATATGCAATTTTGAAGTATTCTGCGAAGTCTATCTTCAAGAGGAGCCCACTGTGGAATTATTCAGAGAGTACTTTTATTTAAACTGCTAGAATGAGTATTCCAACAGACCCAGTTTAGAACTTGGTGGGATCTCAATCCAATGATGGAGAGATGCTATTTTCCCGTATGCGCACCTACCGAGTCACCCCAAAGACTGGAACCAGACATGGTTCTACTGCAAAGATACCTCACCGGATGATGAGAATTCACTGCCCGTCGCGCCCTGCGCCTGGAATCAAATCACCCTTTTCCTAACAAGCTATCATCTGCTGAACGCAAGAAGCTCGCTCCTAGTATCACCAAGGTTAAAGCTCTGCTGGGCAACGGCTTAACCGACATTGACTTAGTTCGATGCTGGGTCTCATGGCGGGTCATTCCCTTAAGTCGCCACTCCGGTTTGATGTGCACCTACACCGGCGCCAAGAAAGATCCACTGCGTCACAACTTTGACGACTTAACAGACGACGCCATCAATGAGATGACAAAAGCTCTTCTGCATGGAAGTCTAGCGGACTGCAGCAAGGTGGGCCTGAGCCCTTTCTGCAAGTCTAACCCGGCACCCGGGGTAAGACGCCATTTCCTTTAATTTTCCTTCACCCTTAAATACTTTGTTTTAACTCAACCTTGATGACTTTTACAGGATGATGACGATTTCTGGAAGAAAGAATATGATCATGAAGCTGCCAAGAGGGTCAGGAGGGCCAAGAAAGCCGCCAAGAAGACCACCAAGAAGAAAGGAAAAAAGCCCAGTGCTTCTGAGCTGCTCGCGCTAGATGACTCCTCTGAGTCAGAGGTAGCCCTTGACTCTCTTGGCTCCTTTTTCAACCATCTTATTGACATTGACTATCATCAAGATGACACGTGGACCAGCCAGGCTCTTAAAGAAGAGGTAACTATCATCTCATCCGACTCCGAGCCTTTGCCAAGACAGAAAACCCGATGAGTAACCCGGAAAGTAAGATTTTCACACCCTTTGGCTCATCTGGATCCTGATTTTCTTTTGAAGCAACAACAGCATGAAAGCCAGTGACAGACTCGGATCAACAAGGATGTAGAACTATCCTCCGGCTTACCAAACACGCCGAGGAAGCGCCGAAATGAGGTCTCCCCTGATTCAAATTCTTTATATCCTCTAGCAGGTCTCACTCGTCAACCACTAAATTCCTCCGATTCCAATTATCAGGAAACATCTCGTTCCTCCTCCGGCGACTCATCCCAATCACATTTGCTGGCTTTCAAGACTGCCTCGGGGTAATAACAATTATTTACTTGATTCATTTATCCTTCTTGACACTTATATTGATCTCTTATGACTCTCACATTTGCTGGCTTTCAAAACAAGCCGGCTGAAGACCCGAAGGTTAATGAACCGAAACAAACAGTTGCTGCACCTGCAGACTCAATTCCTCCACCATCAGAGCCGATTCTTGATGACCCGCCAGTGATTTCTGACCCCCCAATGGAGCGAGCCAGTGATGCTTCTTTGAATCCTGAAGCTTCAAGTCTAGTGAAGACGACCGACAGTCATGATGATGACGTGGTGATCACCAACACCAGCTATCGAGAGCCGGGAAGACCGGCCATTTTGGCCAAACATTCTGCCAAGGAGGAACACATCCAACGGCGAAAGGTGAAGTTTGACGTTGCCAACTACTCTCTATTGAGCATTGGTGAGGTATATTCTAGCTATCTTAGCCAAGTGAACTCCAACCGCGACGTTGAAGTTGAGAGGGTAAAACAGATGCATCTGAAATTTGAGGCATGAGCTCTTCCTTAGTAAATTATGCACATCCTGCCATCCCCCAAGTCTACTGTTTATGATGAATATGCTGTAGACTTGACTTTTATGAGCATAAATAATGACCCTTGAAAGAATTTCTTCCAATCCGGCTTAAAGCCATCCGGCTCATAATGAATCTGTAGATATAAACGTCGTGTAGTTCTCACGAGCCGGTTGTTTGTAGCGACATTATCATAAGACAAGCAATATGCATTAGCCCCTAAGTGCCAAGTACTCTTGCTCGCAAAGTGCTTGAGACTTCCTTGTTAATGACTTATATTTTTGAACCGGCATATGCACAGGACACCACTGCTCATCTGGAATCTCAATTGGGTGATTTGAAATCCCAGCTGGAGGCGCAAGAAGCTGAGACCCAGAAGGCAAACTCCAAATTTGAATTTAGTGCAACTGAATCAGAGAAACTGAAAGCCGGCTTTGACGTTGAGAAGAAAGCCTGGGCTGAAGATAAAATTGCTTTAACCCAACGGGCAGAAAAAACGGAGGCGGCTCTTGAGGAAGTAACCACAAAACTGTCCGGCTTAAAACGCCGCGTATGGCAGATGGTGTCAACTATCTTTGGTAAGTCCCCTTATATATGTCAAATTTGAATATCTGCCAAGATGACATGAACCGATTCTAAGTCATCCATGATTGTTATGCAGGCCCCAGGAGCACCGATCTCAATCAAGATATGTTGGTGAAGCTGAAGGCGGTTTATACGCTAGTAGAATAGCTGTACGCCGGAACTTAGCGCACTCTAGCCACAATCTCTCCATCTAACCAAGCTCCAACACTCTTAGTTGAAGTCTTGAGAAAGCTTTCCGTATTTCCTGAACGGTTTAGTGAGATGAAGCGATCATGCGCAAGAGCCGGAGCTGCGTCAGCATTGAGCCGGGCCAAGGCTTGGCTGCCAGGATTAGACCCGGCCGACATATCGACCGGGTACCCGAACTTAAAGGAAGACGGTACCTCGTTCAACAAGAAAGACTTTGCCAACTGCGTTAACACCATACGTCCTCTGGCTAGTCTGATTGCTAGTGAAACCGATCTATCCAGATATGAGCCGACCTATGACTTGGGAAACCAGAAGATGCCAACTCCGTCATATAAAGTGCATGATCTGATACCCCCACTCTGTAAGCACACTTTCGCGCCTGAAGTTGACCCGGACGAACTTATTGATAATGAAGCGGAATTCCAAGATTTGAGTGGCATTGACTGGTCATCCCCAACCTTCCAGGAAATCGAAGAGGACGAAGACACGGAGCGGGATGATCCAGAAGCATCATGCCATCAAAGCCAAGAGGATTGAGCCACGGGGCGGTTCATGTTGGTGATATTTGTTGGGGAACGTAGCAATGATTCAAAAATTTCCTATGTATCACCAAGATCAATCTAGGAGATTCTAGCAACAAGAGAGAGAGACATGATGTGCATCTTCATACCTTTGAAGATTGCTAAGCGGAAGCTTTACTAGAACGCGGAAGATGGAGTCATACTCGCGGCGATTCAAATCGCAGAATATCCGATCTAACGCCGAATGGACGACGCCTCCGCGTTCAACACACGTACAGCCCGGGGACACCCCCTCCTTCTTGATCCAGCAAGGGGAGAGGAGAAGTTGAGGGAGAGCTCCGGCAGCATGACGACGTGGTGGTGGAGCTTGCAGTTCTCCAGCAGGGCTTCGCCAAGCACTACGGAGGAGGAGGAGGTGTTGGAGAGGGGGAGGGCTGCGCCAGGGGAAGGGTGCGGCATCCCTCCTAGCTCCCCTCTATTTATAGGGGAAAGGGAGAGGGGGGGCCAGCCCCCTCCAGATGGATCTAGAGGGGGGGGCAAGGGGCGAGGCTTGCCCCCCAAGCCAAGGGGGGCGCCCCCTTTAGGGTTTCCCCCAAACCCTAGGCGCATGGGCCCGATGGGGGTTTGGCGCCCAGCCCACCTAGGGGCTGGTTCCCCTCCATATTCAGCCCATAGGGCCCTCTGGGCCAGGTGGACCCTCCCGGTGGACCCTCGGAACCCTTTCGGTTTTCCCGGCACAATACCGATAAACCCCCGAACACTTCCGGCGACCGAATAAGGACTTCCCATATATAAATCTTTATCTCCGGACCATTCCAGAACTCCTTGTGACATCCGGGATCTCATCCGAGACTCCGAACAACATTCGGCAACCACATACTAATTCCCATAACAACTCTAGCGTCACTAAACCTTAAGTGTGTAGACCCTATGGGTTCGGGGATCATGCAAACATGACCGAGACATCTCTTCGACCAATAACCATCAGCGGGATCTTGATACCCATGTTGGTTCCCACATGTTCCACGATGATCTCATCGGATGAACCACGATGTCGGGGATTCAATCAATTTCGTATACAATTCCCTTTGTCAATCGGTATATTACTTGCCCGAGATTCAATCATCGGTATCCCAATACCTCGTTCAATCTCGTTACTGGCAAGTCTCTTTACTCATTCTGTAATGCATGATCCCGTGACTAACTCCTTAGTCACATTGAGCTCATTATGATGATGCATTACCGAGTGGGCCAAGAGATCCCTCTCCGTCATACGGAGTGATAAATCCCAGTCTCGATTCGTGCCAATCCAACAGACACTTTCGGAGATACCTGTAGTGTACCTTTATAGCCACCTAGTTACGTTGTGATGTTTGGTACACCCAAAGCATTCCTACGGTATCCGGGAGTTGCACAATCACATGGTCTAAGGAAATGATACTTGACATTAGAAAAGCTCTCAGCAAACGAACTACACGATCTTGTGCTATGCTTAGGATTGGGTCTTGTCCATCACATCATTCTCCTAATGATGTGATCCCGCTATCAATGACATCTAATGTCCATGGTCAGGAAACCATAACCATCTATTTATCAATGAGCTAGTCAACTAGAGGCTCACTAGGGACATGTTGTGGTCTATATATTCACACATGTATTAGGGTTTCCGGTTAATACAATTATAGGATGAACAACAAACAATTATCATGAACAAGGAAATACAATAATAACCATTTTATTATTGCCTCTAGGGCATTGATGACCCACAAGTATGGGGGATCTATCATAGTCCTTTCGATAAGTAAGAGTGTCGAACCCAACCAGGAGCAGAAAGAAATGACAAGCGGTTTTCAGTAAGGTATTCTCTGCAAGCACTGAAATTGTAGGTAATAGATAGTTTTGTGATAAGATACTTTGTAATGGGTAACAAGCAATGAAAGTAAATAAGGTGCAGCAAGGTGGCCCAATCCTTTTTGTAGCAAAGGACAAGCCTGGACAATTTCTTATAATGAGAAAAGCTCTCCCGAGGACACATGGGAATTATCGTCAAGCTAGTTTCATCACACTCATATGATTCACGTTCATTACTTTGATAATTTGATATGTGGGTGGACCGGTGCTTGGGTACTGCCCTTTCTTGGACAAGCATCCCACTTATGATTAACCCCGATTGCAAGCATCCACAACTACAAAAGAAGTATTAAGGTAAACCTAACCATAGCATGAAACTAGTGGATCCAAATCAGCCCCTTACGAAGCAACGCATAAACTAGGGTTTAAGCTTCTGTCACTCTAGCAACCCATCATCTACTTATTACTTCCCAATGCCTTCCTCTATGCCCAAATAATGGTGAAGTGTCCTGTAGTCGACGTTCACATAACACCACTAGAGGAGAGACAACATACAACTCATCAAAATATTGAACGAATACCAAATTCACATGACTACTAATAGCAAGACTTCACCCATGTCCTCGGGAAAAAACTTAACTACGCACAAAGCATATTCATGTTCGTAATCAGAGGAGTATTAATATGCATTAAGGATCTGAACATATGATCTTCCACCAAGTAAACCAATTAGCATCAACTACAAGAAGTAGTCAACACTACTAGCAACCCACATGTACCAATTTGTGGTTTTGGATACAAGATTGGATACAAGAGATGAACCAGGGTTTGAGAGGAGATGGTGCTGGTGAAGATGTTGATGGAGATTGACCCCCTCTCGATGAGAGGATCGTTGGTGATGATGATGGTGATGATTTCCCCCTCATGGAGGGAAGTTTCCCCGGTAGAACAGCTCCGCCGGAGCCCTAGATTGGTTCCGCCAAGGTTCCGCCTCGTGGCGGCGGAGTTTCGTCTCGTGAGCTTGCTCATGATTTTTCCAGGGTAAAAGACCTCATATAGCAGAAGATGGGCACCGGAGGGCTACCAGGGGGCCCAGGAGACAGGGGCGCGCCCAGTAGGGGGGAGGAGCGCCCCCACCCTCCTGGCCAGGGTGTGGGCCCCCTCCGGTATTTTCTTTGCTCAATAATTCTTATTAAATCCAAAAATGACTTTCGTGGAGTTACAGGTCTTTTGGAGCTGTGCAGAATAGGTTTCCAATATTTGCTCCTTTTCCAGCCAGAATCTCAGCTGCCGACATTCTCCCTCTTCATGATAAACCTTGCAAAATAAGAGAGAATAGCCATAAGTATTGTGACATAACGTGTAATAACAACCCATAATGCAATAAATATCGATATAAAAGCATGATGCAAAATGGACATATCAACTCCCCCAAGCTTAGACCTCGCTTGTCCTCAAGCAGAAGTCGATATCATGAAATATGCCCACATGTTTAGAGATAGAGGTGTCGATAAAAATAAAATACGGACATGAGGGCATCATGATCATTCTTATAACATCAACATATATAAATTTTGTCATATGATTTCTTATTTTCAAGTAACAATCTATTCACAATGTCAAGTATGGTTCAGAAACTTCATTGAAAACTAACAAACTATAATCTCAGTCATTGAAGCAATTGCAATTTATCATAACATCAGAAAGAGTCAAGAGTAGAGCTTTTCAGCAAGTCCACATACTCAACTATCATATAGTCTTCTACAATTGCTAACACTCACACAATACTTATGGTTATGGAGTTTTGATCGGACACTGAGAAAGGTAGGGGCTTATAGTGTTGCCTCCCAACGTATTCACCTTTGGGTGATGTCAACAATAATAGTTCATGCTAACGAACATCCAATTGGATATATATATCGGGATCTTTCCAACAGGAGGTGCTTGCCAAAAGATAAAATGAAAAAGGGAAAGGTGGAGATCACCTTGACTCTTGCATAAAGTAAAAGACATAAAGTAAAACATAGGCCCTTCGCAGAGGGAAGCAGAGGTTGTCATGCACTTTTATGATTGTATGCACAAAATCTTAATGGAAAAGAACGTCACTTTATATTGCCACTTGTATATGGACCTTTATTATGCAGTCCGTCGCTTTTATTGCTTCCATAACAAGATTGTATAAAGCTTATTTTCTCTGCACTAATAAGTCATGCATATTTAGAGAGCAATTTTTATTGCCTGCACCGATGACAACTTACTTGAAGGATCTTACTCAATCCATAGGTAGATATGGTGGAATCTCATGGCAAAACTGGGTTTAGGGATATTTGGAAGCACAAGTAGTATCTCTACTTGGTGCAAGGAATTTTTGGCTAGCATGAGGGGGAAAGGCAAGCTCAACATGTTGAACGATCCATGACAATATACTTTAACTGGGATGTGAGAAAACATAAACCATTACGTTGTCTTCCTTGTCGAACATCAACTCTTTAACATGTCATACTTTAATGAGTGCTCACAATTATAAAAGATGTCCAAGATAGTATATTTATATGTAAAAACCTATCTTTCTTTATTACTTCCTATTAATTGCAACGATGACCAAAACTATGTTTGTGAAATCTCAACAACTTTTATGCCTCATACCCTTTATATGTGAAGTCATTACTATCCATAAGATCAATATGAACTCTTTTATTCTTTTTATTGTTTCTATTTTTCTCAAGATCATGGCAAGATAGCAAAGCCCTTGACTCAACACTAATCTTTATTATAGATAGCTCATGGACTCGACTACATAGAAGGACCACAAAACAAAACTCAAAACTAATTCATACCAAAACTTTATTCTACTAGATCTAGATATTACCAAAAGGATCGAACTAAATAAACCGGTAAAGATAGGAGTGTGATGGTGATACGATACCGGGGCACCTCCCCCAAGCTTGGAAGTTGCCAAGGGGAGTGCCCATACCCATGTAATTATGTCCTCGGAGGTGGTGAAGAAGGAGTTGTTGATGATGTAGGCTTGTCGTCCATCTTCCAAGGCATAGGCTCACCATCATAGAAGGATGATTGAGTCTCCAGGATCCTCAAATCTGCAGCCAAACTCGTCCTCTTGAATCTATATTCATAATCACAGTTTTGGTTTTACAGGTCATAGATCTGGGCTTGGAGGTGCTCGATTTTCTCATGAAGTTTGAAGATGGTTTCCCCAATGTTCTTGGCATTCAGCTTGTGGTTGTTGGTGAAATCCGCGACCATCATCTGGTTGGCGTTGAGTCCACGCTCCACCATCTCTTGGCACTTGAAAACTTGCTGCTCCATAGCTTCGAGCCTTGTCTCCACACTTCCGGTACGCCTTGGTCCCTCCATATCACGGATGTGCATCACCCCCTCACACATCTCAATGGTTTGAGGGTGTTGCAGCACCTCCACAAGATAGGGGTTGATAACCCTCTCGAAAAACTTGTCCTTGGGAGTGCTTGGAGATGTCAAGGTGCTCTAGATCTGTTAGAAAAATAGCTCGAAACGAAAACAAAAGATTCTTGCGTGATACGGTGGTCAAAACTTTCGGGAGATTATATAATGAATTTTTACCGACCAAAAGAAGTAGCGTGCAAGAAAACGGAGTCCGAGAGGCACACGAGTAGCCCACGAGGCAGGGGGGCGTGCCCAGTAAGGGTGGGCGCGCCCCGGATTACTTCTTGCCTCCATAAATTTTTAAATATTCCAAAACGGAGGAAAATTGCCATTAGAACTGTTTTGGAGTCGGTTTACTTACCGTACCACATACCTATTCCTTTTCGGAGTCTGAAACGTTCTGGAAAGTGTCCCTTATGTATTCCTCCGGGGTTACGGTTTCAATAATATTAGTTTCAACATTTATAGGATTACTTGAGATATAATGTTTGATTCTTTGACCGTTCACCATCCTCGGACTTGTGCCTTCAAAGTTGTTGATTTTTATGGCACCGGAATGATAGACCGCTTCGATAACGTAAGGACCTTCCCATTTAGAGAGAAGTTTTCCTGTAAAAAATCTTAAACAAGAGTTGAATAGCAACACATAATCACCTATGTTAAACTCACACTTTTGTATCCTTTTGTCATGCCATCTTTTAACTTTTTCTTTAAACAGCTTGGCATTCTCATAGGCTTGGGTTCTCCATTCATCAAGTGAGTTAATGTCAAATAACCTCTTCTCACTAGCAAGTTTGAAATCATAGTTGAGATCTTTAATGGCCCAATATGCCTTATGTTCAAGTTCAAGAGGTAAGTGACACGCTTTTCCCTAAACCATCTTATACGGAGACATACCCATAGGATTTTTATATGCAGTTCTGTAGGCCCATAATGCATCATCAAGTTTCTTGGACCAATTCTTTCTAGATCTATTAACAGTCTTTTGCAAAATTAATTTGAGCTCTCTATTGCTCAATTCTACTTGACCACTAGACTGCGGGTGATAAAGGGATGCAATTCTATGATTAACATCATACTTAGCAAGCATTTTACAGAAAGCACCATGAATAAAATGTGAACCACCATCAGTCATGAGATATCTAGGGACACCAAACCTCGGAAAATAACTTCTTTAAGCATCTTAATAGAGGTGTTATGATCAGCACTACTAGTTGGAATAGCTTCTACCCACTTTGTAACATAATCAACAACAACTAAAATATGTGTGTATCCATTAGAGGCCAGAAAAGATCCCATATAATCAAAGCCCCAAACATCAAATGGTTCAATAACAAGAGAATAATTCATAGGCATTTCTTGACGTCTACTAATATTACCAATTCTTTGACATTCATCACAAGACAAGACAAACTTACGGGCATCTTTGAAGAGAGTAGGCCAATAAAAACTGGATTGCAATACCTTATGTGCAGTTCTATCTCCAGCGTGGTGTCCTCCATATGGTTCGGAGTGACACTTGCGTAGGATCTGTTCCTGTTCATGCTCAGGTACACAACGTCTAATAACACCATCTACTCCTTCTTTATAAAGGTGTGGGTCATCCCAGAAGTAATGTCTTAAATCATAAAAGAGCTTTTATTGCTGATATGTGAAACTAGGTGGTATAAATTTAGCAACAATGTAATTAGCATAATAAGCATACCATGGAGCAGTACGAGAAGCATTAATGACCGCTAATTGTTCATTAGGAAAGCTATCATCAATAGGTAGTGGGTCATCAAGAACATTCTCTAACCTAGACAAGTTGTCTGCAACGGGGTTCTCAACTCCATTTCTATCAATAATATGCAAATCAAATTCTTGGAGCAAGAGAACCCATCTAATAAGTCTAGGTTTAGCATCTTTCTTTTCCATAAGATATTTAATAGCAGCATGATCAGTGTGAATAGTTACTTTAGAATCAACAATATAAGGTCTAAACTTATCACATGCAAATACAACTGCTAAGAATTCTTTTTCAGTAGTAGCATAATTTCTCTGGGCAGTATCAAGAGTTTTACTAGCATACTGGATAACATTTAATTTCTTATCAACTCTTTACCCTAAAACAGCACCTACAGCATAATCGCTAGCTTCACACATAATTTCAAAGGGTAAATTCCAATCAGGTGGCTGAACGATAGGTGCAGTGATCAAAGCTTTCTTAAGTATTTCAAATGCTTCTACACAATCATCATCAAAGATGAAAGTAATATCTTATTGCAATAAATTAGTCAGAGCCTAGAGATTTTAGAAAAGTCCTTAACACTACTAGGAAAAGGGCTATAGATGGAATTGACACTAATGGCGCACCAGACATGTGGTGCGCCATTACTATATACTAATGGCGCACCATGTGTTGGTGCGCCATTAGTGTCCAAATACTAATGGCGCACCACATCCACGGTGCGCCATTAGTAAAAATATTTTTTTTAAAATTTTGTTCAAAACTACTAATGGCGCACCGTGGGAGTGGTGCGCCATTATGGCGCACCACTCCCACGGTGCACCATTAGTAAAAAGAAAATTTAAAACTTTTTTTTGAATTTTTTTCAAAACTACTAATGGCGCACCGTGGGT
>NC_041383.1:149296459-149297140 GCF_002162155.2 Triticum dicoccoides | reverse complement strand
AAAATGATAAAAATGTCAAAAAAATAAAAGAAAATAAGTTTCCCATGTGATATGTGGCCTAGTTGTTGGGAAAATTTGCAAATATGAATTTTGACTTCATTTGCAAAATCTCGCGAGAATTTGTAAAAATGGGCATAACTTTTGCATACTAACTCGGATGAAAAAGTTTTTTATATGAAAAATCATCTACTCGAAAAGTTACATCCAAATTTAACTGGGGGAACCCCGTTAAACATTTTCAAAATCCTCAAAAACCTAACAGAAAAAAAGATACGGGGCTTTTAAGATCTGGAGAGGCAAAAAAATTCAAAAATATTCAAACTTACTAATGGCGCACCTACCCATGGTGCGCCATTACTATCTTCCCGCCTTCAAAATTCAAAATAAGTCAAAAAAAATAAAAAAAGTTACTAAGGCGCACCTGCCCGTGGTGCGCCATTAGTATCTTCCCGCCTTCAAAATTCAAAATAAATAAAAAAAATAAAAAAAATTACTAATGGCGCACCTGCCCGCGGTGCGCCATTAGTATGCCGTATATATGGCTGGTCCTCTCCTCCTATTTTCATTTCATCTTTCCTTCTCTCCTCCACCATACTTCTCCTCTCCGGTGACCTCCTCCTCCTCTCCGGCGACCTCCTCCTCCCTCCTCCCTCCTCCCTCCTCCCTCCTCCCTCCTCCCCT
>NC_041383.1:149286532-149296159 GCF_002162155.2 Triticum dicoccoides | reverse complement strand
GTGAGGCAAAAAATCCCTCCTCTCCGGTGAGCTCCTCCTCCCTCCTCTCCGATGAGCTGCTCCTCCCTCCTCTCCGGTGAGCTCCTCCTCCCTCCTCTCCAGCGACCTCCTCCTTCCTCTCCGGCGAACTCCTCTCCGGCAAAAGACCATGGCAACAAGATCCAAAAACAAGAACAAAATTTGAAATAATGTCGTGCCAAAAAACAAGCAAAAAAAACGAGCAAAAAATGGGCAAAAAATCACGATCCAGATCTAGATTCAAAATGGCGCATCACTAATGGCGCATCACAGGACAGTGCGCCATTAGTATGCCGCGATTACTAATGGCGCATCCAGTTGTGGTGCGCCATTAGTATCCAAAGCACCTGGGTATACATGGCCCCTGGGAGGCATACTAATGGCGCACCCTGGCCTATACTAATGGCGCACCCGCGGTGCGCCATTAGTATACCAGATACTAATGGCGCACCAGGTGGTGCGCCATTAGTAAAAAATACTAATGGCGTGCTGTTAATGGCGCACCACAGATGCGCCATTAATGGCCATACTAGGTGCGCCATTAGTAGGGGTTTTTCTAGTAGTGTAATGAACCTCCTATAAAAACTGGCATGACCAAGGAAACTTCTTATATCTTTAATGTCCTTGGGACATGGCATCTTTTCAATAGCATCAACCTTAGCTTTATCAACTTCAATACCTTTCTCAGAAATTTTGTGCCCCAAGAAAATGCCTTCATTAACCATAAAGTGGCACTTTTCCCAATTCAAGACGAGACTAGTGTCTTCACATCTCTGCAAAACTCGATCAAGGTTGCTCAAGCAATCATCAAAAGAGGATCCATAAACGGAGAAGTCGTCCATGAATACATCACAAATATTTTCACAAAAGTCAAAGAATATAGCCATCATGCATCTTTGAAAGGTAGTAGGTGCATTACATAAACCAAAAGGCATACGTCTATAAGCAAAAGTACCGAAAGGGCAAGTAAAAGTAGTTTTTGATTGATCATCCGCCGACACAGGTATTTGAGAGAAACTAGAATAACCATCTAGAAAGCAGAAATGTGTATGTTTGGATAGTTTTTCTAGCATTTGATCAATAAAAGGTAAAGGGTAATGATCTTTCTTAGTAGCTTTATTTAATTTATGGAAATCAATTACCATCCTATGACCTGTAATAATTCTTTGTGGAATCAATTCATCTTTATCATTAGGAACAACAGTAATACCTCCCTTCTTAGGAACGCAATGGACAGGACTTACCCACTCACTATCAGCGACGGGATAAATTATACCTGCCTCAAGGAGCTTTAGTATCTCCTTTCTTACAACTTTTTTCATCTTAGGATTTAACCGTCGTAGATGATCTCTAACTGGTTTGGAACCTTCATCCAATTTAATTTTATGTTGGCATAGAGTGGGACTAATGCCCTTAAGATCATCCAGAGTATATCCAATAGCAACACGGTGCTTCTTCAGAGTTTTCAATAATCTTTCCTCTTATTGCTCTGAAAGGTTAGCACTAATAATAACAGGATATATCTTATTTTCATCAAGATAAGCATATTTAAGATTACTAGGTAAAGGTTTGAGCTCAAACACGGGATCACCCTTGGGTGGAGGGGGATCCCCTAGGATTTCAACAGGTAAGTTGTGTTTCAGAATAGGACCCTATTGAAGGAATGCTTTATCTATTTCCCTTCTTTCATTCATAAACATATCATTTTCATGGTCTAGCAAATATTGTTCTAACGGATCAGTAGGAGGCACGACAATAGAAGCAAGACCAATTATTTCATCCTTACTAGACGGTTCTTTATCATGTGATTGTCTATGAAATTTAGCAAAATTAAACTCATGAGTCATATCATCCAAGCCAATCGTGACAACATATTTTTCGCAATTGATCCTAGCATTAATAGTATTCAAGAAGGGTCTACCAAATATAACGGGACAAAAGCTATCTTGTGGGGAACCAAGAACAAGAAAATCAGCAGGGTATTTAACTTTCCCACACAAGACTTCAACATCTCTAACAATCCCAACTGTTGAAATAGTATCTCTATTGGCAAGCTTAATTGTAACATTAATACCTTCTAACTCAGAGGGTGCAATATCATGCATAATTTCTTGGTATAAGGAAATAGGTATTGCACTAGCACTAGCACCCATATCACATAAGCCATGATAACAATGATCTACTATTTTAACAGAAATAACAGGCATGCCTATGACAGGTCTATGTATCTTAGCATCTGGTTTAGCAATATTAGCAGTTTCACCACAGAAGTAAATAACATGCCCATCTACATTATCATCCAAGAGATCTTTAACCATAGCAATACTAGGTTCAACTTTAATTTGCTCAGGAGGTGTATAAGTTCTAGTATTACTCTTACGAACAACAGTTGAAGTTTTAGCATGATCCTTTATTCTAACAGGAAAAGGTGGTTTCTCAACATAAGTAGTAGGAACAATAGGATCATTTTAAGTGATAGTCTTTTCTTCAACTGTAATAGGTGCAACTACTTTTACTTCAGTGGGAGGATTATATTTAAACCACTTCTCCTTAGGGAGATCAATGTGAGTAGCAAAAGATTCACAGAAAGAAGCTACTATCTTAGAGTCAAGTCCATATTTAGCGCTAAATCCATGAAAGGCATCGGTATCCACAAAAGATTTAACACAATCAAACTTAGGTGTCATACCTGACTCCTTACCATCGTCGGAACCCCAATCTTCAGAGTTGTGTTTAATTCTTTCCAATAAATCCCACTTGAATTCAGTAGTCTTCAACATATAAGAACCAGCACAGGAAGTATCGAGCATGGTGCGATCATTGAGAGAAAGCCGAGCATAATTTTTTTGGATAATCATTTCTCTTGAGAGCTCATATTGGGGCATGAATATAACATTGACTTAAGCCTCCCCCAAGATTGAGCGATGCTTTCTCCTTCGCGAGGCCAAAAATTATATATGTAATTACGATCACGATGAACAAGATGCATAGGATAGAACTTCTGGTGAAATTCCAACTTCAATTGTTTATAATTCCAAGTTCCCGTATCATCACATAGCCTATACCATGTCAATGCGTCTCCACTCAAAGATAAAGGGAAGACCTTCCTTTTGACAACATCTTCGGGAATACCTACAAGCTTAAATAATCCACAAACTTCATCCACATAGATAAGGTGTAAACCGGGATGCAATGTTCCATCTCCTGCAAAAGGATTAGCTAGCAGTTTCTCTATCATACCCGAAAGAATTTAGAAGTGAACATTTTTAGTAGGTTCAGTAGGTTGAGGAGCAACTCTTTGCTCTACTGGTCGGGGCGAAGATGCCCCGAACAAGCCCCTCAAAGGATTAGTTTCCATAGTAACAAGTGACAGAAAATTTCAGCACAGTATATAAATGTTTCCTTACCAAGTTCCACTCACCAAAGGCGCTTCACTCCCCGGCAACGGCGCCAGAAAAGAGTCTTGATAACCCACAAGTATAGGGGATCTATCATAGTCCTTTCGATAAGTAAGAGTGTCGAACCCAACAAGGAGCAGAAGTAAACGACAAGCGGTTTTCAGTAAGGTATTCTTTGCAAGCACTGAAATTGTAGGTAATAGATAGTTTTGTGATAAGATAATTTGTAACGGGTAACAAGCAATGAAAGTAAATAAGGTGCAGCAAGGTGGCCCAGTCCTTTTTGTAGCAAAGGACAAGCCTGGACAATTTCTTATAATGATAAAAGTGCTCCCGAGGACACATGGGAATTATGTCAAGCTAGTTTCATCACACTCATATGATTCACGTTCGTTACTTTGATAATTTAATATGTGGGTGGATCGGTGCTTGGGTACTGCCCTTTCTTGGACAAGCATCCCACTTATGATTAACCCCTATTGCAAGCATCTGCAACTACAAAAGAAGTATTAAGGTAAACCTAACCATAGCATGAAACTAGTGAATCCAAATCAGCCCCTTACGAAGCAACACATAAACTAGGGTTTAAACTTCTGTCACTCTAGCAACCCATCATCTACTTATTACTTCCCAATGCCTTCCTCTAGGCCCAAATAATGGTGAAGTGTCCTGTAGTCGACGTTCACATAACACCACTAGAGGAGAGACAACATACATCTCATCAAAATATCGAACGAATACCAAATTCACATGACTACTAATAGCAAGACTTCACCCATGTCCTCAGGAACAAATGTAACTACTCACAAAGCATATTCATGTTCATAATCAGAGGAGTATTAATATGCATTAAGGATCTGAACATATGATCTTCCACCAAGTAAACCAATTAGCATCAACTACAAGGAGTAATCAACACTACTAGCAACCCACATGTACCAATTTGTGGTTTTGGATACAAGATTGGATACAAGAGATGAACTAGGGTTTGAGATGAGATGGTGCTGGTGAAGATGTTGATGGAGATTGACCCATCCCGATGAGAGGATCGTTGGTGATGACGATGGTGATGATTTCCCCCTCTTGAAGGGAAGTTTCCCCGGCAGAACAGCTCCGCCAGAGCCCTAGATTGGTTCTGCCAAGGTTCCGCCTCGTGGTGGTGGAGTTTCGTCTTGTGAGCTTGCTTATGATTTTTTCCAGGGTAAAAGACCTCATATAGCAGAGGATGGGCACCGGAGGGCCACCAGGGGCCCCAGGAGACAGGGGGCGCGCCCAGTAGGGGGGCGCTCCCACCCTCCTGGCCAGGGTGTGGGCCCCCTCCGGTACTTTCTTTGCTTAATAATTCTTATTAAATCCAAAAATGACTTTCATGGAGTTGCAGGTCTTTTGGAGCTGTGCAGAGTAGGTTTCCAATATTTGCTCCTTTTCCAGCTAGAACCCCAGCTGCCGGCATTCTCCCTCTTCATGATAAACCTTGCAAAATAAGAGAGAATAGCCATAAGTATTATGACATAACGTGTAATAACGTCCCATAATGCAATAAATATCGATATAAAAGCATGATGCAAAATGGACGTATCAGGCATATTTCCAACAGTCTCCCACTTGCACTAGTCAATAATCTAGTTACGTTGTGATGAATCGAACACCCATAGAGTTCTGGTGTTGATCATGTTTTGCTCGTGGAAGAGGTTTAGTCAACGGATCTGCGACATTCAGATCCGTATGCACTTTACAAATATCTATGTCTCCATCTTCAACATTTTCACGAATGGAGTTGAAGCGACGCTTGATATGCCTGGTCTTCTTGTGAAACCCGGGCTCCTTGGCAAGGGCAATAGCTCCAGTGTTGTCACAAAAGAGAGTCATCGGGCCCGATGCATTGGGAATAACTCCTAGGTCGGTAATGAACTCCTTCATCCAGATTGCTTCATGTGCTGCCTCTGAGGCTGCCATGTACTCCGCTTCACATGTAGATCCCGCCACGATGCTTTGCTTGCAACCGCACCAGCTGACTGCCCCACCATTCAAAATATACACGTATCTGGTTTGTGACTTGGAGTCATCCAGATCTATGTCGAAGCTATCATCGACGTAACCCTTTACAACGAGCTCTTCGTCACCTCCATAAATGAGAAACGTATCCTTAGTCCCTTTCAGGTACTTTAGGATATTCTTGACCGCTGTCCAGTGTTTCATGCCGGGATTACTTTGGTACCTTCCCACCAAACTTACGGCAAGGTTTACATCAGGTTTGGTACACAACATGGCATACATAATAGACCCTATGGCTGAGGCATAGGGGATGACACTGATCTTTTCTCTATCTTCTGCCGAGGTCGGGCGTTGAGCCGTGCTCAATTTCACACCTTGCAAAACAGGCAAGAACCCCTTCTTGGACTGATCCATATTGAACTTCTTCAGTATCTTATCAACACTACAAAAAAAATACACTTCCGTGATGATACTTGTTTGTCACAGTAGGTCGCGTGTTTTGTCATGCATGTACATCCATGACAAATTTATGACAGAATCAAGATAGTCATACCTGTGCTGTTGTAGAAGTGTTCCATGACATTACCAAAATTATCATCACGGAAGTGTCCACTTCCATGACGATAAATTGCGCGTCATAGAAGTGCTTTCGTCAAGGGTGACCGACACGTGGCATCCACCGTAACGGAACGCCGTTAAGCTATTGGGTCGGGTTTTGGATCCGATAACCCGTTAACAGCCCCGACCAATGGGGATTTTCCACATGTAAAATCATCATTGGCTGGAGGAAACACATGTTGGCTCACCGTTGGGACAGATGTCATCCACTCATTGGACAGAAGGCGCCTATGATACGTCGACACGTGGCACGGCCCAACAGAGGCCCATTCCTGTGAAAAGTTCGGCCCATTTGACTTGGTCAAAAGGTGGCGGGCCAGCCCATGGAAAGCCTGTTAACGGCCTGTTCGCATATAGCCCATTCATAGCCCGCTAACACAAGGCCCGTTATGCCCTATACGAATTAGGCCATCCAATATGATTCCAGCCCGTTTTCACTTCTGGCCCATGTATGGCTCATGACATCTTTCGGCCCATATGAGGCCCTATGTAACTCTTGGCCTATTAACGACCCGTGGTGAAACTGGCCCGCAATGAACAGTGTATCACTTTACACCCATTAACGGCCCGTGGTGAAACTGGCCCGTAATGAACTATATATCACTTTATACCCATTAAGGGCCCGTTATTCAGTTGGGCCATTTCCAGCAAATGTTATCTTTTGGCCTTCTCAGAACCCATTTATTCTTGGGCTCATTTCCAGCATTCATTTACTTACGACCCGTTACTGTCATTTTCTGCTTGTGGGCCAAATTCAGCCCGTGGTTACATCGGCCTGTTTGTGGTCCGATAATACGTTGGGCCGTTTTCATAGTGTCATCAAATACGGCCTATTAACGATGGCCCGTTATGGTCATACGACCCATATAAGGCCCATTGATGATACAGCCCGTAGAAGGCCCATTGTTTCTACGGCCCGTAGAAGGCCCATTGTTTCTACGGCCCGTAGAAGGCCTACTGTTTCTACGGCCCATAGAAGGCCCACTGTTTCTACGGCCCGTAGAAGGCCCAGTCTCACTACAGTAAATATTAGCCCATGGTTATTGTGGCCTAGTTTTAAAAAGAACTGCACTGACTATAAGCAAACAAATAAACAAGACAACAAGGAAATAAATAAGCAAGCAACTTATGCTAGGCTATCACGGCTGTTACACATATTACATCCACTGGGCATCAAAGTTCGCCACTAGTGCAAATATAGGGAACAAAGCAGCATATCATATACACTGGTTGTCAAAGTTGGCGACCAGCACAAATAAATGCCGCAGCAAAACAAATCCAGAACTAAAACCACTTCAGAAGATCTCAAGAAACAATATCCTGGGTACCCATAATGCTGGCAAGATGCTTAGCAAGCTTATTAACTTTCTCTTGTTTGGCGCTTAAATCCTCCAGCGCTTGCTGTTGCACCAGAAAATATGCATCTGAATTCTGCAGGGACTTCCTTAGTCCTTCAGCTTCCTGTCGCAGCACATCTGATTGATGTCTTTCAACTTGAAGTTGAGACTCAAGAAGACGAACTGATTCAGGCAGTGAGTTCGAAGAGCTTGTGACAACAGTAGTGGCCAGTAACTCGAACACTACATCAAGACAGGACTTTTGTGTTCCCTCACTGTCGTCAAGATAGTTTTTATCATCTTTCTTGGAGACCAACAGGGATGTCTCACTATCTTGAACCTTATCTGCATTACTTCCTTTACCATTGGATAACACGATACTGTTCTCCAATATTTTGTCTGCATTCTAAAAGAGAAACAAGCAGACACATCACATGTTTACCATGTTGTATATGAAATTTGGTAAATGAGTTCAGTAGTAAAGTGGACAGGATAACAACATGAAACAAACATATATCTATGTACCATGGTCACTTTATGGTCTATATCATTCTACTTTTTGTTGCCAAATCAAGATAGAGACACAGTTCAAATAATATTTGTTCAAGACAAAGCAGAATAGATAGAATATAAGTGTGGGTAACTACAGAGCAATAACAACACTTGTAATGTGCATGACATGAGAACATAACTATTTATTCAGTTGAAACTAAAATCAACATAGAGTAGGTTACAACAGCAAACCAGTTAAAGAAACAGGTTTAGAACATACCTGTTGCACCATTGGTATGAGTAAATACAGTAATGCAAGAGCAAAGGAGTATGAACCATAGCTACAGAACCTGACCTAAGAACAAATCCTCTTCTCCTTTAAGCGTTGAGTTGGGATTTGGAGTGGTGGTCCTCGAGCTTTGGGCACTGCAGTTCCCTTACTGACCGCTCATGTTTGGGTGCTCTATGGTGGAGACGGTGCTGTGTCAACTGGAACTGGGTTACTATCTGCCGGGGTTGGGGTTAGAAGGGGTGTAGCTGGTTCTCTGTCCAACTGGGTAGGGGTACAATCTGCGAGAGGCTGGGTTATGTGTGGTGGATCTGGTCCTTGGGCAAGTACAACCGTGGTTCTATCTGCATCAACTGGTAGCACTATCTTTTCTAAAGACCGTGTTGTTACTCCCTTAGATACTGCCATCACGCTCTCCGATTCAAATGGCTGATAAACAGGAAAAGTAATTGAAAGTATAGACATTGTATGATAGACATGTGCAATGGATAGTGGGGAATAAAAGAGGGCATGAAATAATCCGTATTTATGTTGTCTAACCAAACAGGATAGCATGACACAATTTCACATATATGATGGCTAACTAAACAGGATAGCATGACACAATTTCACATTATGATGGCTAACTAAAAAAGATGGAAAGACATAGTTCAAAATATGAGACTATGTAAACAGGATGACATGACATAACTATATAATGTGTTTATTAAATAGGTTGGCATGCCATAATACACATACATTCATGGATAGAATTGCATAATTCTAAATATGATGATTGTAAACACTAAACAGGATGAGATGATATAACTATATGATGTCTTTATTAAATGGGTTGCCATGCCATAATTCAGATAGATGATGTGTATGTACTATGTAAAAATGATGGCATGATATAATTCAAATATATGATTTATATAGTAAGCAAGTAAGCAGATGGCAATCTATATATGATGTAAAAACTAAGCAATGCAAGACAACATGCATGACATGGGTAATATAACCCTGCCAAGTTTGAGCATAGACCTCAGGGAGGAAATAGGACTGGTCATCAGTCTCTGAATCCTCCTCTGAGGAGCTCTCTGTAGCCAGCAAGATGTCTGCTTTAGCAGGTAGCATTGTTTGCTCTGAATACCTTGTTTTCACTCCAGATACTTCCATCACCGCTTCAAATGGCTGATGCACAGGAAGAGTAGTTGAATATACAAACGTTGTCAACAAATGGAACACGTAATACAAAAAATAATAGCATGATATAATTCACATACATGATGATTGGCTAAACACCATGGCATTGCATAATTCACATATATAATGCCTTTGCAACAAGATAGCATTGTATAATTCACATATATAATGTCTTGCAACAAGATGGCAATGCATAATTCACATATATGGTAATTAGACACTGAACAGGTGGCATTCACACAAAGCATGTCTAAACTAATCAAATGTCATAGCAATGCGAGACACCATACGCACG
>NC_041383.1:149280928-149286145 GCF_002162155.2 Triticum dicoccoides | reverse complement strand
ATCTGTCTCTGAATCCTCCTCTGAGGAGCTATCCGCAACCAGCGAGATATGCGCTTCGTCAGATAGCATAGTCTGCTAAGAAGACCTTGTTTTCACTCCAGAATTTGCCATCAACGTGTCAAATGGCTGATGCACACGAAGAGCAGTTGAATGTACTAACATTGTTGACAAATGTAATATGTAACGAAAAAAAGGATGGCCCGATATAATTTACATATAAGATGACTGGCTAAGCAGGATGGCATTGCAAAATTCACATATATGATGCCTGGCTAAACAAGGTGGCGTTGCATAATTCACATAAATGATGAATAAACTAAACAGATGGCATTCGCACAAAGGATGTCTAAACTAAGCAGATGACATATTTGATGTATAAAGTAAGCAATGCAAGACACCATATGCATGATATAACCAACATCAGCATGCCAAGTTAGAACGAAGACCTTAGGGGGTAAATAGGAGTTATCTTCTCCTTCTGAATCCCCCTCAGAATAGATATCTTCCTATCGATTACAATCCGAAATGCGTTGAGGGGGGCTGCCTTTGCGCCTACCATGGAGCGACGTCTGCATGGAATTATATTGCCACGCAAGGCTGGTCTCTTTTGCTCTACATGTTCAGTTCCATTGTTTACAATAACTGTCATGCATAGGAATAAAACATAGTGAGATTATGTAAGGAGTGCATGCAAAAATCCAGAGTGATGGTAGCAACCTGTGGATAGACCCAAAACCAATAATAGCAGGCAGATAATGGCTTCAGTTAATAAATACAGATAATGGCTTCTTTATTGTTTGTTTCCCACCCAACATGAAACTCATAGTAGACACCGGAGATTAATTAGATAGTAGATAGATACTATTGATAGCAGCCCCGATATGTACCCCACAACCATTTAAAAACTCAAGTTTGACCATTAGTTTGGAGCTGACTCAGAGTCTAATCGGTGAACATGACGAAAAGTAGCATGTAATATTAAGCGATGCATAACGTAAGCAGACACGAAAGAGTGCGACCTCTCTTGCGGACCCATGTAGTTCTCGAGGTCATCTGCTCGGTTGATGATGGTAATGCAGTTTTCATGGCTGCCAGCGACGGGGAAGAAGATCTGAGGCGGCGAAAGACAGTCTGGAGGCCGGATCCCTACTGTGCCGGACCCTTCTGTCATTGGAGCAGCTGAGCTAGGGTGGACGATGGCGCAGCAGGAGCGGGACAAACTACACAAGGTTTTCTTTGACAACTATCTGTAAGAGAAGTAATTCTGTAAGGGCTCGTTTGAATTGGAGGATTCCAACAATGCAGGGATAGGAAATAGACAGGAATAGGATAGGAATGCACATGCAAAATAGAGAATTTAAAAACACAGGATTTCTGCCAATCTGGGTGTTTGATTCACAACAATTGGAAGATCACAAGATGCAAAGAAGCATGGTGAGATTAAGTCAAACCACAAGAAAATGTACGGTTATAATGCTATTATGCTACTATCTCTTAGTCTTGTGCTTCATGAATAGGAATTTGAAAAGGAGGACAAGTGAAAATTAAAATTCCTACGTTTTTTCTTTCAAGGAGACACTAAAGGAACAAATCCGTGTGCTTAGTGGACAATATATATAATATGTAGAGTAAAAAAGAGATGCAACAAGTGTACAACCTCTTTGGCGAAGCCATGTCGATCTCAGCGTGATTGGGTTGGCCGGTGAGGATGCTCCGGCTGACTTTGCTGTCGGAGGAGGGGAAGAAGATCTTAGGCATCTAGAGATGGAGCCCGAGGTACTGCTCCGCTGATGGAGGGTTTCGCCGTTGGAACAGCTCCGGTGAGTTGTACGACGCAGAGACTGAAGCAGGACAAGAGAGACAACGAACAACGTTAACCTAAGTAGAATTCTAATAGCATCTCCAATACATGACATAAAATACATAACCACAAAGTGCTAGATGTAAAATACATCAGCCTCTCATCTCTGAACTTAACTGTCGAAACTGAACTTAACTGTCAAAAATGAACCTAACTGTCAAAACTGAATTTTGATGTCGAAACTGAATTTTGCTATCGAAACTGAACGCACTAGCAAGGTGAGGCTACACGTCGGTCGACTGACTTTTTCATCTCTGGTCAGTCGATTTTGCAGCCGTTGGATACGAAATCAAGGGTCTGCGGTTCATCTTCAACCTCCACCCCCCTGAGCCGGCAGCCACCACCGGCCAAACAACAGGCCCCCGCCGCCCGCGGCCGGCGGTGTGCCGCCCCGCCCGCCCCGCCCGCCCCGAAAACACTCCCCACCGCTGGTCCGCTGCCGCCCCGGCCATCCCTCTATGTGCCCCAGGCCGAGCTTTTTCTCCGGCGATCCCCACGCCACCGCCCCACGAACGCCCCGCCACCACCGGTGACCACCGCCCCCATCCTGAAACCTAAGATAGATAGTGGGGTACCTCTCCGGCGAGCCCCCCTCCTTGCTGTAGCTGGTTCTTCCTTCACCCCGGCGAGCCCACCCCTTGAAAATCCACTGACCCAAAAGTCGATTCAGTCGACTGAAGTGTAGCCAAATCAGAGCAGCAACACGAGCAAGAGCAATAGCGAGAGCATACCAGGCAGGGGACCGAGAGCAAGAGCAGAGCAGCAGTGCAAGCAAGAGCTAAAGCAGCAACAGCTCCTACTAATGTGGACGTCGCCGCCGAGGAAGCGACACTATGGAGGAAGTGGCCGGCGACGCCGCCGTGGATGGAGCCGCGCCGTGTCGGCTCGGGACTGAGCGCCGGCAGCACCATGAGATCGAATCAAGAAGAAAATGCGGTGATTAGTGTACAACCTCTTTGGTGGCGCCGATTAGGCCGCAGCTTCATCCGAGGAAACGGTGATGATGATGCTCTTCCGGTGGTGCAAGTGAAGACGGCGGTGTGGGAACGGAGGTGGCGCGAAAGATGAGGGGAACGTCGCGGCAGCTCCTTGGAGGTGGAGGACGAGGTGGCTGAACCGGCGGGATGATGAGATCGACGACGGATCCTCATCCGGTACGATGGATGAGGGATGTCGAGGTGTTGTTGTGGACGACGTCGTCGGGGAAGAGGCTCCGGCTGGGTGGCGGACGGAGCAGGGTGTGGGGTTTCGTCGTGGGTTTTCGCGGCCTCAGTGTACGAATGGGTGGGTGGATGGGATGGCAGTGGGGAACCATGGCTTAGAGACGCGCTTGTCCGAAATGTGGGGTAAGTTACGAAAGTACCCCCCACTGATTTGAGGCGGTTCTTTCGGTTTAGGGGTACCACGGGCATTTCGCGTGTCAGGATTTCATAGGAGGTGGGAGTTTTCGCGCGCGTTGTAATTTTGGAATAGCAAGGCGCGGGTTGAGATGGAGGGAGTTGTCGGAGCACAACGAGACAAAGATATATCTTAAATATTTCGGGCTAACAAGGCGCAGGTTGAAATTTCCAGACAAGCCTAACATGTACTGTACCAAATCAATGCGCACTACAAATGTCATTCAAAACTTTGAATTCATGTTATGTTCAATTAAAATATTTCGCTACGTGTATAATGCATGCAACCTACTACTCAAATGAACGTTTTAGTGCATTCCAAACGTATATACTACCGCTTCAATATGAACTAAATTTGAATAAGATCTACAGTAATGATTGTTGTGAAGTCAAAGCATTTGAATTCGTTTCTCTGTTTTAATAAGATCTACAATCATCATTATTGTCAAGTTAAACCATCATTTGTGTATTATCTTCACAACACACCACATGATTAGTCTCGAGTTACATATGAACTATGTGTACTATATGAACTCGAACTAGATTTTTTGAATCCACTTTATTTTGATTTCAAATCACATTACATTTCTAGCTCTAGCTAGATCTTCATAATCTAAACCATGTCTCATATGTATAATGTGTTTATCACATTATGTATGGTGCCCCGCCCCTACGCCTACAAGTATTTAGATGTGAGTTGCAAACACCACACATTACCACAAATTCAAATAAAATGTGAGAATGTTCGATATATAGTATTGTTTAGATTGCTCGATATTTAGTTGTAAGCTGCAGCACATTATCACAAATTCAAATAAAATGTGAGATTGTTTGATGTATAGTATGGTTTAGATTGTTTGACATTTAGCTGTTAGTTGCAAACGCCATGCATTATCACATTATGGTATATCATGTGCACATCACGTGTATCACCGCTATATTCATGCATGCAATGTTTAAAACACTATGATCTCCTATTCAAATATATGAATCCGCTTTCATATCAAATTATGATCTTTGTTAGTCTCTTACACCAACACAATCCTCTAACCTTTGTAGCTACCACTAACTTTCTCTCGTGCATGCACACGCCCTCCTCGCCCTTCCCCTCCCTCGGCATTCTATCCACCGGGCACATTCATTTTTTTTCTTTAGGTCATTCTCCCAGAGTCTCCACAACTCCTTTTCGACACACACCGATCGATAAACCTCTCCAGTGATGCCTGCCTACAGCATACACACACAGCTTCAATCTCCTCCTTTATGTGTCCTTGCCACGTGTCTCTCATATGGTCAGACACACGTGTAAACTCTCGCCCCTCTTTTCATCGATCTCACAACCGCACACTCCTCCCCCTATCTAGCTAGTAGTTGGGCCTCTCGCACCACCTCCTAGCTCCATTCTCTCTGTCTATCCGTCTCGCTGGGCCTTATTTGCCTCTAACAAATGGATGTACACCGACCGATCTCTCGCTATACACATAGCTAGCTAGGTCCTTATAACTCGTTTTTACCCACACATCGATCGATCTACCTCATTAGTTGTGTCTCTCCCTTCCTCCGACAAACAACAATTGATCTACCGATCTAGTTAGGTTTGCTTACCAAACACATGGTTCCCCTTCATCATCCATGGATGCGTCCCGACAGATCTATCACGCACAGGCACACACATAAACACATCCCCACTCTTATTGATAACATTGCAGTTCCACCCTCAGTTTGTGTAGTAGGCCTCTCCCAACATCTCCGAGAAGCAACTCCATCACCTATCCAGCACTCTACCCATCTCCCTCCCTCTCCCTCCCTCTCTCTCTTCTCTCTCTCTCTGTCCCATCATATTTCCCGTCCTTCAGTTATGTATGGATGTCGACCGATCTTCCTCAAGACATAGTTGGGTCTCTCCTTCTCAACACATATACGAGTCGTTCTACCTCTATAGTTAGGCCTCTGCCTACC
>NC_041383.1:149211904-149280498 GCF_002162155.2 Triticum dicoccoides | reverse complement strand
ACTTGACATGTGCCCTCTAACGTTCCGGTAGGCCAGTCGCCCTATATCTTTGACTTGCACACACACACACACACAATTTCGATGGCTCTCTTCATCTATCTCGCACCCACCCACTTGATCCTCTCTTCGACTCTATCGATAGCTATGACCCCTCCCTCTCTTCTCATGGATTGCCCGACCCTCTATGTATGCTATGGATAGGCCTCCATTTCACACACATTGCATGCAAAATTTTGTTTGAGATGTCATCGACACATATTCCCACAAATAATTCACGAAATCAACCCCCACCCCACCCCACCCCCACCACAAAACAAAAAACACCCATGAATGCGGTTTGTATCTCTCACACACACCCACGTAGGTGGGGGACGTGCATGAAGAGAAGAGGTGCATGCACGGCGCAAGTACTCCCGTCTCTTTCCCAACCACACCCGCGCGGGTACACGGTGGAGCTCATTTCTGTACGAAAAAGGCAGCCCACATGGTAATTTGGCACGTGTACTGGTTGTCCACTTGGTGGAGGGAGGATCGTCTACCACGGGTGAACAAACAAATTGCGACTTGACGCGTTATGTTAAATTAAAAAAAGAGGAAAACCATGTGGGGCCTACCTTAGAGGCAAGGCTCTATACATTGGAGTACTTTTGATGTGTCCCGTCAACTCGCAGAACAAGGAGAAGCTTGCTTAGTACGCCGTCTCCCCCGCCCACGGGCGCGGTGGCTCGCAGGATGAGGTGAAGCTTGCTCCTCCCTCGCCCATGCGCGCGGTGGCTCGCAGGACGAGGAGAAAAATTTACTACTCCCTCCGTTTACTCCTCGTCCCTACTACCTTGGTTATAGAGATTATATCATATTGTTTGGAATATATATGTCCTTTAGTAGATTTCAATATGAACTACTAGTACATACTCCAAACACTGATGTATATAGACGTATTTTAGAGTGTACATTCACTCATTTTGCTCCGTATGTAGTAGCACTCTCCCTCGCCCCTTGACCCTCGCCCACGTGGTGGACGTGCAACAATTCATTCGGTCTCATATAGCCAGAACAATATATACTGCACTACCATTATTGCTCGACTTCCCGAAGAGGCGAAGAGCCAATCGCAAGGTTAATATTTTGGAGATGCCAAGCGCAAGGTTATAGGTGAACGAGTAGTAGGTGCCGCGTCATTTATAAATATTTTTTTTCTTCAGTGGCACGTACGCAATATGATAGGTTCATATGGAGAGAAAAGGAAATCGCTCCACTATATACATAGTCAGGATGGGCCAGCCTACACGGTTGCTTGCTGGGGTTGCTCTCTTCACACTCTCTCGCACAAAACGACTGTGGCCACATCTCTAACATCCCGGCGGATCACGTCCTCTTGGGGAAGGGGTGGATGCTTAGTGTAGATGCGGTGGCCGTCGCCGACGGTGAAAACCCACTGTCGGCACGTCCCGATCAGGGGTCCCCGCCGTTATCTCTCACAAAGCCGGTGAGGTTGCCTTCGTCCCTTGCTCACTGCCGCGACGTGGGCAGTTGCCGCCTCCCGCCGCCCTCCTCAAGGTTGAGCTACGTCCCTCAGGTACAACTCCCTTTACAGCCGGCTTGCACCACTGCTCCAGCTGCCCACATCACTCCCTGTGGATATTTCTCTACGTCTTTGCCCCGCACATACCTGATACCTCTACTGGCTTCTACGTACTGTATTTGTGATGAGTTTATGTCTCATCAACTAGTCCTAGTAATCTTATTCTAATCACGTTTCTTCATTTTCTTTGCCACAGGGATGCTCATCTCGATTTTGGTGAAACTGCACAAAATGAGCCGATGGTCAAAAGGTTGGAAACTTCATTTATTAGGAAGCTCGAACGTTGCTAGCAAATTGAAGCCCGGTCAGGGTTCACGGTTCAAGGGCTAGGGACTGCATGGAACGTTTTTTTCTTTAGCTACCTCTGTTCCAAAATAAGTGTCAACTTTAGTAGTAGTACAACTTTGTACTAAAGTTTGCACAAAGTTGAGACACTTATTTTGGAACGGAGGGAGTACATATTTGCTATGATCTGTCAATCATTGAGATGCAATAGCATGCATGTTAGTCTCCTTTGTATTTGATGAAATGTTGCAACGGGAAACCTTGGACGCAAGATACATGTAACAGGAGCTGGAAGCTTCATAGCATTGTACAAATTTATCTCGCTGATAAATTACAGTACGTACTAGTACTATACTAGTACTTCCTCCGTTCCTAAATATAAGTCTTTGTAGAGATTTCACCATTAACCATATGCGGATGTATATAGATGCATTTTAAGTGTAGATTCATTCATTTTGTTCTGTATGTAGTTCACCTAGTGGAATCTCTACAAAGACTTATCTACTAGTAATAGCTAGCCCCCACTACTAGGAATTCTCTATCCTCTCCTTGAGCCACATCATCAAAATTGATGTAGCCGTTAGATGAAGTAAATCAGTCATAATAGCCGTCTGATCTAGACGTTGAGAGGCTCCGCACTAAGCCACATGCAAGCATGCAGAAATACCGTGGCACATGCATGTGAGTGGGTTTTAAATCACATCAACATGTCTGCATGCAAGCATGCACCGGTAGCATGCATGTAAGTGAGCCTTTAAGTCCCATTAACATGTCAAAAAGAAAAATATAATTCCATTATGTAGTAGGAGTTGGCTGATCTTTTTTCGTTACGTGGGATGATCTAAATGATGATGGGAGTTTATTTAGTTTGTCTACCACATTTGTCATGCGGTTATAGATTTTTTTTAGTTCTATGAAATCAATAATTTTGCGCAGAGAGATATACCGCTGTTCCGCGGCAACGCGCGGGGACTCATCTAGTAATATTTAGGAATGGAGGGAGTACTATGTAAAGAGTTAGGTGTCGCACGGTGATAGTGTGAGGTGGGCCATGTAATCACTGAGCATGCGTGTTTTCACTGCTCTTGCACTCCTCCGCTGTAAGAATGGAGAAAATTATAATCTACTACCTCCTTTCGTCGAAAGCGTGGGACATCCAGCAGTCCTACCACCTCAGTAATAAAGACCAATGAGCCGTCAAATCACATAGACCCAGCAGTAAGTTGGACGGACGAAGCAACCATCACTCTTGCGCCAGTGAGAGGTCGCGTCCGCTCTGCCCGGGCATGAATGCGGCGCCGATTCTTTGGAGCGGCGCTGACTGTTTCGGGCGGGAAGCGCACGCGGGCGATGGAGGGGCTTTGGGTGGGCCAGGCTGGTCAGGAGCGGGCGTGGCAGCTGTCCGCATGTCCCTACCGGACACACCCGGAAACGAGAGGATGCACCGACTCTCGCGGATAAAATCATACACTACACATCATATCTATGTAGGAGTAGGTCGATCTGTCACACTCTCTAACACACACATGTTGTTAAACACACACACGCACACGCACGCACCTTGGTCCCGTTGCACCTTCTAACGTGACTTATTACACCTAGACGAAGGGAGTAGTAAGTATACGAGATACGGTGGCACACTGACTTAAGTTGAATACAAGTGCCCAAAATTTGTGTGCATGTTATAATAAGGATTCACTTAAAATAGTACATGAGCGAACAGAGGGATTAATTGGACAGTGTTCCCGAGTAGTAGCAAGATGTGTGAGGTAGTAAGATACACTGCTGACGCTTTTAATTTTTCTTATTAATTTGTTTGTTTCACCCTCTGACTGGTGGGACCCAACGTACTACGTGGAGAGAGGTAAGGTGACTAAGGCTGCATTATTTCTGCACCACTGTGGATAGTCTTACCACCAAAGCCACATGACACGATTATGATTGAAATCCTAATGACTCCCACACACACACACACAAAAAACACGGCATGCCTGTCACACGAATGCAGGAATGTATAAAAGGTTATTTTCCTCTCGTTGAACATAACAGGAGGGTTGTGTAGCTGGTTAGCCTGTTCGCTCATCAAACTTGAGGTTTCGGGTTCGATAACTACACTTGAGCATAATTTTTGCCAGGAGGATTCTTTGACTGGTGAAAATGTTTTCTAGGGTTTGCACTCTTCACACTCTCTCTCCAGTATATATATACACGCTAGAGCCTCGACGCTTGTAGTTGCTCTCTCCACACTCTCTCGCCCTCTCCCGCTGGAGCCTCAGCGCTTGTAGTTGCTCTCTTCACACTCTCTCGCCCTCTCCAGATCTAAACAAGACTTCGTTGGCCTCTCTCTCCCCTCACTGCTGCTCAAAGAGCCGGCAGGATCCGTCCGCCGGGAAGGGAAGGAGGCTTAACGCTGTCGCCGTCGGCGAGGGAGGGAATCCACTACCGGCGCTGCTGTTCACTTTCCACCCAGCGGCGGTGCGGGAGGGCCTCCAACCCCTTCTTCTTCGCCACCGTCCCGTCGCCCACCGAACCACGCCCCAAGAACCTTAAGGTATATTTTACTTACTCCACATGCATTGCTCTAGCTGCATGTATACCATGAATCTAGGACGTGGTTCAAAGAGGAAAGGAGTGGGGGAAAGTAGTGGGAAAAGTTGTATATAACATGAATCTAGGACGTGCTTCAAAGAGGAAATGAAGGGGGAAAGTTGTATAGCATGAATCTAGGACGTGGTTCAAAGAGGAAAGGAATGGGGGAAAGTAGTGGGGAAAGTTGTATCGCATAAATCTAGGACGTGGTTCAAAGAGGAAAGGAAGGGGCGAAAGTACTAGTTCAAAAAGGAAAGGAAGGGACAAGGCTGTAGAGTTTGAGCAGGACTAGATTTGCTGCGCTCACATAGGGAAAGGTGTCTAAAGATAACAAAACTGGGACCAACACAAATATGCTCCTTGGTTGTTTGATCTTTGTTGCAACAGACTGTGCATGACTACAATACATCGGTAGATGCACATGGTGCTGGTGCGTTCACTGTCCCATGCAACTCATTAGCTGTTGTTAATCTAAGGCCCTGTTTGGTTAAAAACTCCCTAGTCCCTACCTGGTTGGTTCCAGGGACTAAACATGGACTAGAGGTTATTAAATGACATGATAAAAGACCATGTTACCCCTAGTAATGAACTAATAGAAGCAAGGTGCGATGCGTGGCAGGGGCAATTGTTGGAAAAAGTCCCAAAAAGACTCCCTCGGGGTCTTCTTTCTTTAGTCCCAAATGCCCACTTTTAGTCCCGAAAAGTCCCTCCTGTTTGGTTTAGATGTGATTGACACGGAGTTTTTTTAGTCCCTACACCAAAATGTCCCTATAAACAAACACCCTCTAATAATGCCGCTGGAAAATTGATGCAATGCCACAATTAAAAGCAAATTACATGTTTAATGAATTTTATTGTGAATATAATCTCTATGTTAATATTAATCAATGCCACCGTTTGAGAAATGCTATTGTCTTGCTTTCTTTCCCATTTGGATAAGGTAGATGCTTCTTTTTGTTGGCTTCTGTGTCATCCACCATTATTGACCACTAATTGTTTCCTTTGCACCTCCGTGTAAACAGGGTTATCTACTTCACCTCGTTGCCATTGTGACCTTTTGTTGCACTGCACAAAACACTTTTGTTTTAAGAGTGTTTTGTGTAGCTCAACCAAAATGTCACACCGACAATGTTGCTTGATTGCTTGATCTTAGTGGAACTGCACAAGAGGAGATCTTACTTGCTATCCGTTAAGGCGAATTTGGTTCAGATCTTCTTCTTGTGAGTTGTTTGAATTCCGCATCATGAGAGGTCTTCTTATGATGCAGAAGCCAACAAGCAGAAGAAAAACAAAAATCAACTCCCGGTGCTATAATGAAGCACTGGAACTGTGATGACACAAGTAATGATATAGTTTTGCATCTTAATTTATTGCTATGGCTGGAACGAGCAATTGTTTTTCGACTGATTTGATGCCACTCTTAATGTAATACGTAATTATCTCTACTTGTGCAAACAGGGATCTTCTTTGAAGATACCATATATTTTAGTGGAACTGCACAAAAAGATGTTGGAAACATTAAACTAATCGAGGAGTATATAGTAAGCATGGCCACCATAGTAGATAGCAACAGATGGTTCCAGAGAAGTGCTTGATCTGTATGCTCTACACAATAAGCCTCCTGACAAAGGTTGGTACTCGCCCACTAATTCATCCATATGATTGAGCTTTTTCATCTCTATTGGTGTTGTGCTACTATTTAGATACTGTCATGAAAAAGTGGTATTGTCCTTGAGAAGTGCTTCATCTGTGTTGTTTTAAATATTTCCTTTCCTTTTTTTCAAGCAAATAGGGATGCTAGCATTTAGTTGTCCTCTTGTCTTTGCACAATAGGATCATCTTCCTCTGAAGAAGAATATGGAGTACATGAAGTGACTAGTTCCGATTATGCCAGGATGAAGAAGCCCTGTCTATCTTCTCATCAGAAGGAGAAGTTGAAGGATGGTTACATTACTCCCCACAAGACCAAATTAACTTCAGCTCAGAAGGACTGACAAATCTCCATTTTTTTGCTGTGATGCGCGAGTACAATGTTGTTCTAGGATTCTCATCAGAAGGAGCAGTTGAAGGATGGTTACATTACTCCCCACAAGACCAAACTAACTTGGGCTCAGAAGGACTGACAAATCTCCATTTTTTTTTGCTGTGATGCGCGAGTACAATGTTGTTCTAGGATTCTTTCTGGTGAGTTCCATTTTTCTAAAAGTGTGCTCTACATGGACCATGTAGGTGCCTGTTTAAACTGTCAATTCATAGTACATTTTGCTTTATACTAATCACTTTTTTTGTATTTGTGCAAACAGGGGTGATCAGCTTGATTTCAATGGGAACTGCACAAAATGTTCATGAATACATTGAATCATTCATTTCCACCACAAGAAAGTAGGTACCGATAAGTTCAAGGCGTTGCAACATATAAGGGCGAAATCATACAAGCTACGCATGAATTTGGTTGATTTTGGTGGAACTGCACAAAAAGAACAGTTGGTTTATTTAGCACGAGGTGCCATGTCAATGTCCGAACTGATGGCAAACCCTGCCCATTCCACAATCATAGGCATTTGATATTTTGGAATGGGACAACCTTGTCAAATTTTTCTCATTGATTTTAAGACATGTGTTTGATATTTTCGAATGGGACGCCCTTGCTGTCAGCAGCGTCGATCAATTTTTTCTTTATTCTTTAGTTGTGAAGTAAATATTGCCTCTAACATGTGAGTCGCTGAGATGCATAATCATCGATTCTTTTGAATGTTCTCTATGAATTGCCAGCCCTGTGTGTTTGATTGCAATGTACACGCTAAAAAGCTGCTTAAACTCTTTGTACTCCTTCTGTTCCTTTTTACTTTGCACATTGTGAAAGTGCATACTTTTTTGTATAAGATTGGTCAAAATAGAGATACTTTGACTGCAGACAAAACTTGTATAGAAAGGACCGGAGGGAGTACATGTGAAACTGCTGCAAACGAGGTGATCACCCTGGGAATAATGCTAGTACGTATTGTTTTGCATGTTCATCCAATGCCAGTGATACAGGAATTTGAACTAATCGAAATAAATTCATTCATACACGGTCGGATTTCATATAAACATGCCGAATTTAATTACATTTCATACATTCTTCAACTAAAAAGGGGTGTTTGTGGCCGCATGCATCTCCCAGATGCAGAGGACGGGGGTCATCCTCCTTTTCTAAAAAAAACTAAAAAGGGGTGCACTGGAGGTATAATTAATTAACCGAAGCTACCCACATGTGTCCCGCTGAGCCGAACAGAAGCTTCAGTGACTTAACTGCAGGTGCATTTGCGTAACTGACATGTGGCCTGTTGGGCCCACGTGTCAGTCAGCCAACTGCACCAGCAGTTAAGTAGAAGCAACATTCTTCTCCAGCGCAGCTCTCCGACTCCACGTCGCCAACAAGAAGCTAACCGGCCGTCAATGGTCAACCCGCCTAGCTTGGCTTCAACCGGAGGGTAGCAGCGGTGGCCTTACTTGGACCCGAGCGGCGGCGACCTACCGTTTCTTTCTCGTTTTCTGTGTGGCGCGGCCTCATTGGCAGCAGGGCGGGGCCTCGGCGGAGCCGGCGATGTCCTCTGTCTCATTGCCGGCGGGCGGCGCCTCAGGGTAGCGGTGGAAATCCTCCCCCACGTTGCCGGCAGGGTAGGGCCTCGGCTGAGCCGGCGATGTCCTCTGCCTCGTTGTTGGTGGGGCGGGGCCTCGGCGGAGCCGGCGGTGTCCTCTGCCTCGTTGTTGGCGGGGCGGAGCCGGCGGTGTCCTCTGCCTCGTTGTTGGCGCCGCGCGGCCTCGGCGGAGCAGCGCAGCGTCGACGCCAGCAGTGCGGGGACTCGTCGGAGCCGGCATTGTCCTCTGCCTCATCCTCGGTCTCGCCAAACAGCGCCTCGCCCGCTTCATCACCCTCTTTGCTAGCCTCTTTGTAGGCGGCCGCAGCCTCCGTTACCTGCATGCGGTACTGCCAGCGCTCGAGGCGACCCTTGCGGGCAGAGCGGTACGAGTCGAGCAGCGCCTCCTGCTCCGCCCGCTCAGCGGCGATATGCTCCTCCGCCTGCAGGTGCTCCTAGAGGAGATGGTGGTTGTAGGCGGCGTCGGCCTGCGCCTCCCGGAACTACTCCTCACGCATCTGCCTCACCCTGTCCATATATTCGGCACGGGCCTCGCCGATGGTCATGGTGCAATGCACCGGCAAGGATGGCGCGGAGGAGGGGGTTGGCGTTGGGTCATCGACTACCATGTTCTCCATTGGGACGTCGTTGTCCCCCGGCTGCCTGCCGGCCAGCCGGTCGGCAGCAATGGCTGCCATCTCCTTGTGGTCCGTCGTCCGCCCGTACCGAAGAGTGCTGGAGTGCGAGGAAGCCATGGTGGGCAGTAGTGGTGTGGACAGGAGAAAGGGAACGGATGCGGATGACTGCGGCTATGGCCGACGCAACAGTTTATATAGCAATGGTTGGCGGGAGGAGGGACGGACGTGTGGCGCTGGAGTATCCGCCTCGGCAACCGCATATCATTAATGTGTGCGGCAGATGGACAGACGGACGGCACTTGTGTCGTTTGAAGGCGGAGCAATCGCCTGCACCGGGAAGCGGGGCGGCCGGCGCTGACTGTTTCAATTGGAAAGCGCGCACGGGCAAGGAGATGACTTTACTTGGATAGGATGACAATGGGGACCCACCAGGTCCATAGCCTCATATACGCAAGTGCTTCCTTATTATATATATAATATATATATATATATAACTATAATTTATTTTGCTTCCTCATGGTTTCCTGACATCATGGCCCCACACCATTGTCAACCTATGTACTCCCTCCTTTCCGGTTTATAGGGCTTATCTCAAAATTTTAGTTTTTCCATTTTATAAGGCTCAATTTGGTTGTTTTCCATCACATGTTCAGATTCCAAGGTGCATTAAATCATTGCATGCAAGTATTAAGAGAAAATTGACCAATGCATGTACTTTATGCATGCATGCATTGCAATTAATGCATTGATAAACATAATTTTTTGAGGATAACAAGAGCATTAATTAGGTGCTTTTGCAAAACTACAAAAAGTATTCCACCACTCGCCATCTACCTTGATTGGTGAGATTTTTGAATTGAGCATTATAAACCGAAAAGGAGGGAGTAGTCAATAAACGAGAGAATTGCACAAGAAGTGGCCGACAGCTGGGACCAAGCAGCTCGAGCAGTACTTGTGTTTTTGAGGTGTGAGCACTGCAGAGTTTTTCGATGTTTACCCCAGATATTAATTTTTCTCCTCTAAACAACAACGAAAATATCGCTGCAGGTACTAACTGGGCGGGCTGTGGCCCGTCTAGCCCAGGCCAGGTATCTAGCCCAGATATTAATATTTTTCAAGCTGAAAATGGCTAGCCCGGCTATACTTTTTTTTTGAGGAATACCCAGGCAAGGTCAAGTTGTTATTCTCCGCCCCGCTGGGCTGCAAATCTTTCCTAGGAAGGATGCATTAGGCTTAACAAGAAAATGGGCTTTAAGAAATAATAAATGAGATGTAATTATAAAAACTGGGTAGTAACTATAAAAAAATGCACCAAACAGTGATTACTTTATAAAATTTTATTTTTGGAATATTGAAAATTTTAATTTCATTAATTGTTGCGAGCGCAATGTTTCATTGGATTTTTTACGTAATATAAATTTATATTGAAATTGTATTTAATCTGACTAGAAATTTCGGGATAAAAATATTCGGAACCCATCAAAATATGGGAAATTTTATTGAATTCTGTTTTGAACGGTTGGTTGAAATGGGCTGTACTTTTAACAAACTGTAAATGGGCTGTAGTAAATTCCATTAGAATTCAAAAATGGGCTACACATTCTTACAAATCTCAAATGGGCTATAAGTTCTCTGCCACACACTTCTGGCCTTACTAAGTTGACGCGTCCCCTAAAAAACAGAGTTGACGCGTATGCAAGGCTTTGTCAACTTATACTCAACACACGGTTCTAGCAGCAGTGGCCGTTGGATGTCAATCCAACGGATACCGTGCTTCTTCTTCAATCTCGGATATTCTAGCTTCACCCGCCCAAAAAATGATTCCTCCCCCTAACATCTGGGGCGCACCGTTTCGGAAGCTAACCTGTGGGCCTACTAAGTTGACGTACCAAGGGCTTTGTCAACTTAGTAAATATAAACGATTCTAGCTGTAGTGACCGTACGATGTCCATCCAACGGCCATCGTGCTTCTTCAACCTCTGGTCTTCTTGCTCCAGCCGCCCAAAGCAGCGCCGGTCGTGCCGCCTGCTCCTGCCTCCCGTGGCCGGCTGTGCTGCTGTGGAGGCCTCACCGCCCCCTACTACTCCCACCGCTGGCCAGGCCATCCCTCCACTCACCCACACCCCCTATTATTCCGCGGCGATGGCAGCGCAGCCAAACTAGTGAACCCTCGTACTCCTCTCCGCGTGTGCATCCACTACCGCGTCTTCCCCGGCTCCGCGTTGTCCCCTTCCTAGGCCTCGCCGTCGTCCACCACCGTGGTGCTCTCAGCGAGGCGTGGTCAACATGGTCAAGCAACGACTTCCATCGGACGTGGACTGTATGTGGAGAGGCTGACAGCTGGGTCCACGGCAGCCGCAAGGAAGTGCCTCCTTATTACGTGCAAAATAATTATTCCTCCACCTGACAGCGGGGACCCACCGGACGGGCCACCGTATTTCGTGAAAAAATGATTCACCCCCTGACTGCTGGGACCCACGAGCTACATCTTCGCACACAAGGAAGTTCGTCTGGTAAAAAAATGATTCGCCCCCCTGACTGCTGGGACCCACCAGCTACATCTTCGCACGCAAGGAAGTGCGTCCGAAAAAAAACGATTCGCCCCCCGACTGCTGGGACCCACCAGCTACACCTTCACACGCAAGGAAGTGTGTCCGGGCAAAAAAAACAATTCGCCCCCTGACTGCTGGGACCCAGCAGCTACACCTTCGCACGCAAGGAAGTGCGTCCAGGTAAAAAAAAACGATTCGCCCCCCTGACTGCTGGGACCCAGAAGCTACACCTTCGCACGCAAGGAAGTGCGTCTGGGCAAAAAAAAATGATTCGCCCCCCTGACTGCTGGGATCCACCAGCTACATCTTTGCAGGCAAGGAAGTGCCTGACAGTCGGGACCCACCTGGTCGAAGTGTACGTAGCGTTGTCATCCTGGTCGTGAACGTGTACGTACATACTGGTCGATGTAGAGGCGCGCACGTGTCGTAGTAGAGGCGCGCACATAGCATGTACACATACGTACAGCGGCCAGGGTGCAAGAAAGAAAATACGGCCACGTATGTGTACATACGGGCGGGGTCTCGAACGCTTAGTCGCGCATACGTACGGCGAGGGCTCATGTTCATGGGGAGGCAACGGAATGCGTCGTGTTCATGGGGAGGCAACGGAATGCGTCGTGTTCATGGGGAGGCAATGGAATGCGTCGTGTTCATGGGGAGGCAACGGAATGCGTCGTGTTCATCGGGAGGCAACGGAACGCGTGGGAGCCAACCGGCTTGGACGGAACAGGCGATGGAAATGAGGCCTAGCGTACCGCAGAACGGAGGAAACAACCTTGTGTTCAACCGGCCACGTTCAGAACGGGGTCCTATTGATCGGGAGGGGTGTGGCGTACCGCAAAACGGAGGAAACGGAACTTCTATGGTCGAAACGGGGGTCCTGTTGATCGGGAGGGGTGTGGCGTACCGCAAAATGAAGGAAACAGACCTCCTACGGTCGAAACAGGGGTCCTATTCATCAGGAGTGGTGTGGCGTACCGCAAAACGGAGGAAACGGACCTCCTACGGTCAAAACGGGGGTCCTGTTCATCGGGAGGGGTGCGGCGTACCGCAAAAGAATGAAACGGACTTGTGTTGGAGCGCTACGGTCGAAACGGGGGTCCTGTTCATCGGGAGGGGTGTGGCGTACCGCAAAACAGGACTCCATGGGATACTGTTCATCTCCACCGTCGACCTCCTCCAGCCTCCACGGGCTACCGTCGACCTCCTCCATCCTCCATGGGCTCCTGTTCATCCAGCCTCCACCGTCTGCTACTCGACCGGCTACTGTTCAACCACCCCTCCACCGTCTACTATTCATCCAGCCCTCCATCGTCTACTGTTCATCTAGCCCTCCACACCACGGGGTCCTGTTCAACCACCCCTCCACCGTCTACTGTTCATCCAGCCCTCCACACCACGGGGTCCTGTTCATCCAGAGGCAACGCCACCGCTCACTGTTCATCCACCCCCCCGCAACACTCACTGTTCATCCAATCGATCGGCTTTAGTTAGCAGCAGTAGCGAAGGAATCGCTCCATTGGGTTCAGTTAACAGCCATCGATCGATCACTCGGGTTCAGTAATGCGTAGCCTGCAGTGTAATCGCTCGGGTTCAGTTAGAGCCCAACGCCTTGCTCGGGTTCAGTTAGAGCCAACGCCTTGCACACACGCGCGTACATGTACGAGAGAAACGTGCATCGCTCGGCCCCCGACTTCCCACCATAACCGGCAACTCCCCGAAATTTTCCTACCCCTCGCTTCTACCACGGTTTTTCCGTCATGGACGGCCCAAAGAATGTCATGCAGCTGCGTCTCCGGCCCGCCCAGGATGAAAAGCCCAGTTTTTGTCATGATTTTTTGTCATAGAAGTAGGAGCCCACCACATCTATGATGATACCGGGTTCTGTCACAATTATCGTCATAGAAGTGTCATATGTATGACAGAAAAAAATTGTTCGGCCCAAAACGGATGTGTCTTTTTTTGTAGTGCAAGGTATGTGCTTTGTGAAAGACCGGTGAGGCGTCTCGATCTATCTCTATAGATCTTGATGCCTAATATGTAAGCAGCTTCTCCAAGGTCCTTCGTTGAAAAACACTTATTCAAGTAGGCCTTTATGCTATCCAAAAGTTCTATATCATTTCCCATCAATAGTATGTCATCCACATATAATATGAGAAATGCTACAGAGCTCCCACTCACTTTCTTGTAAACACAGGTTCTCCATAAGTCTACATAAACCCAAACGCTTTGATCATTTCATCAAAGCGAATGTTCCAACTCTGAGATGCTTGCACCAGCCCATAGATGGAGCGCTGGAGCTTGCACACCTTGTCAACATTCTTAGGATCGACAAAACCTTCCGGCTGCATCATATACAATTCTTCCTTAAGGAAACCGTTAAGGAATGCCGTTTTGACGTCCATTTAACATATTTCATAATCATAGAATGTGACAATTGCTAACATGATTCAGACGAACTTCAGCTTCGCTACGGGTGAGAAGGTCTCATCGTAGTCAACCCCTTGAACTTGTTGATAATCCTTAGCGACAAGCCGAGCTTTATAGATGGTCGCATTACCATCTGCGTCAGTCTTCTTCTTAAGGATCCATTTATTTTCTATGGCTCGCCGATCATCGGGCAAGTTGATAACCCACAAGTATAGGGGATCAATTGTAGCCTCTTTCAATAAGTAAGAGTGTCGAACCCAACGAGGAGCTAAAGGTAGAACAAATATTCCCTCAAGTTCTATCGACCACCGATACAACTCTACGCACGCTTGACGTTCACTTTACCTAGAACAAATATGAAACTAGAAGTACTTTGTAGGTGTTGTTGGATGGAATTGCAAGATGCACGTAAATAAAAAGTAGGGGCTATTTAGATAAAGAAGCAATAAAGTAAATATAGAGAGTGTGGAAAAGTAGTGGTAGGAGTTGTGATATTGTCCCTAAGCAATTGACTACTTTACCAGACTGATAGCAAGTTTTATGTGGGAGAGGCATAAGCTAACATACTTTCTCTTCTTGTTCATATGCACTTATAATTGGAACTCTAGCAAGCATCCGAAACTACTAAAGATCATTAAGGTATAACCCAACCATAGCATTAAAGCATCAAGTCCTCTTTATCCCATACGCCACAACCCCCTTACTCGGGTTTATGCTTCTGTCACTCAAGCAACCCACTATAAGCAAATCATGAACGTATTGCAACACCCTACAGCGGGAATCCCTCATGCTTGCATGCCACGGAGGGAACAATAGGACAGCAACATAACCACAAGCAAATTAAACCAATCATAGCAATTCATCAATCACCGGTAGGACAACGAAAATCTACTCAGACATCATAGGATGGCGACACATCATTGGATAATAATATGAAGCATAAAGCACCATGTTCAAGTAGAGGGTAAAGCGGGTTTCGGGAGAGTGGACCGCTGAATATAGATGGGGGAAGGTGATGGAGATGTTGGTGAAGATGATGGAGTTGTTGGTGTAGATCGCGGTGATGATGATGGCCCCCGGCAGCGTTCCGGCGCCACCGAAAGCGAGGGGAGAGATCCCCCCTTCTTATTCTTCTTCCTTGACCTTCTCCCTAGATGGGAGAAGGGTTTCCCCTCTGGTCCATGGTCTCCATGGCGTGGGAGGGGCGAGAGCCCCTCCGAGATTGGATCTGTCTCTCTCTCTCTGTTTCTGCGTTCTTGATTCTACCCTTTCACTGTTTTTTATATTCCCGGAGATCCATAACTCCGATTGGGTTGTCCTTTGGACACGATTTCTATCTGGAGTGGCCACGAAAGAACGGCACCAACCGCCTTATGGAGTGGCCACGAGGGTCAGGGGAGCGCCCACCCCCCTGGGGCGCGCCCCCTGCCTTGTGGGCCACTCGAGCATCGTCTCGCATTGATTCTTCTTCCCAAAAATCATAAATATTCCAAAAAGAATCTCTGTCCGTTTGGACTCCGTTTGATATGGGGTTTCTGCGAAACAAAAAACATGCAACAAACAGTAAGTAGCACTGGGCACTAGATCAATATGTTAGTCCCAAAAATAGTATAAAAAGTTGCCAAAAGTATATGAAAGTTGTAGAATATTGGCATGGAACAATCAAAAATTATAGATACGATGGAGACGTATCAACATCCCCAAGCTTAGTTCATGTTCGTCCTTGAGCAGGTAAATGATAAAAAAGATAATTTTTGATGTGGAATGATACCTAGCATAATCTTGATCATGTAATCTAATCATGGCATGAATATTTAGACATGAGTGATTCAAAGCAATAGTCTATTATTTGACATAAAAACAATAATACTTCAAGCATGCCAACCAAGCAATTATGTCTTATCAAATAACATAGCCAAAGAAAACTTATCCCTACAAAATCATATAGTTTGGCCATGCTTCATTTTCGTCACACAAAATGCTCCCATCATGCACAACCCCGATGACAAGCCGATTAATTGGTTCATACTTTTTAACGCGCTTCAGCCTTTTCAACCCTCATGCAATACATGAGCGCAAGCCATGGATATAGCACTATAGGTGGAATAGAGTATGATGGTGGAGGTTGTGTGGAGAAGAGAAAAAGGGAGAAAGTCTCACATCGAAACAGCTAATCAACGGGCTATGGAGATGCCCATCAATTGATGTCAATGCGAGGAGTAGGAATTTCCATGTAACGGATGCACTAGAGCTATAAGTGTATGAAAGCTCAAACTGAAAAATAATTGGGTGTGCATCCAACTTGCTTGCTCATGAAGACCTCGGGCATTTGAGGAAGCCCATCATCGGAATATACAAGCCAAGTTCTATAATGAAAATTCTCACTAGTATATGAAAGTGATAACTCAAGAGACTCTCTATATGAAGAACATGGTGCTATTTGAAGCACAAGTGTGGTAAAAGGATAGTAACATTTCCCCTTCTCTCTTTTTCTCTCATTTTTTTTATTTTCTGTTTTTTTGTGGGCTTCTTTGGCCTTTTTTTATTTGGGCTTCTTTGGCCTCTTTAATTTTTCATAAAGTCCGGAGTCTCATCCCGACTTGTGGGGGAATCATAGTCTCCATCATCCTTTCCTCACTGGGGCAATGCTCTAATAATGATGATCATCACACTTTTATTTACTTACAACTCAATATTACAACTCGATACTAGAACAAAGATATGACTCTATATGAATGCCTTTGGCGGTGTACCGGGATGTGCAATGATCTAGCGTAGCAATGACATCAAAAAACGGACAAGCCATGAAAACATCATGCTAGCCATCTTACGATCATGCAAAGCAATATGACAATAAATGCTCAAGTCTCGTATATGATGATGATGGAAGTTGCATGGCAATATATCTCGGAATGGCTATGGAAATGCCATAAATGGTAGGTATGGTGGCTGTTTTGAGGAAGATATAAGGAGGCTTATGTGTGATAGAGCGTATTGTATCACGGGGTTTGGATGCACCGACGAAGTTTGCACCAACTCTTGAGGTGAGAAAGGGCAATGCACGGTACCGAAGAGGCTAGCAATGATGGAAGGGTGAGAGTGCGTATAATCCATGGACTCACATTAGTCATAAAGAACTCATATACTTATTGCAAAAGTTTATTAGCCCTCGAAGCAAAGTACTACTACGCATGCCCCTAGGGGGATAGATTGGTAGGAAAAGACCATCGCTCGTCCCCGACCGCCACAAATTTGTCAAAGAAACACCCTATGCTTCAAATTTGTCACACAACGGTTACCATACGTGCATGCTACGAGACTTGCAAAACCTCAACACAAGTATTTCTCAATTCCACAATTACTCAACTAGCACGACTCTAATATCACCACCTTTATATCGCAAAACTATTGCAAGGAATCAAACATATCATATTCAATGATCTACAAGTTTTATGTAGGATTTTATGACTAACCATGTGAATGACCAATTCCTGTCATCTCTCTAAATAGATATAAGTGAAGCAAGAGAGTTTAATTCTTTCAACAAAAGATATGCCCACGCTCTAACAAATATAAGTGAAGCAAAAGAGCATTCTACAAATGGCGGTTTTCTATGTGAAGACAAACAGGCAATCCAAACTGCAAATGATATAAGTGAAGCACATGAAGCATTCTATAAAGCCATACTCAAAAGATATAAGTGAATTGCAATGAGCATTCTATAAATCAACCAAGGACTATCTCATACCAGCATGGTGCATAAAACAAAAATGAAAACTAAATGCAAAAGACGCTCCAAGATTTGCAAATATCACATGAATGAAACGAATCCGAAAACATACCGATACTTGTTGAAGAAAGAGGGGATGCCTTCCGGGGCATCCCCAAGCTTAGACGCTTGAGCCTCCTTGAATATTTGCTTGGGGTGCCTTGGGCATCCCCAAGCTTGAGCTCTTGCCTCTCCTCGTTTTCATCATATCGAGACCTCCTCGTTCTTCGAACACTTCATCCACACAAAACTTCAACAGCAAACTCGGTAAGATTCGTTAGTATAATAAAGCAAATCACTACTCTAAGTACTGTTTCAATCCAATTCATATTTTATTTTTGCATTGTGTCTACTGTAATATAACTTTTCCATGGTTTAATCCACTGATAGAAATTGATAGTTTCATCAAAACAAGCAAACTATGCATCAAAAACAGAATCTGTCAAAAACAGAACAGTCCGTAACAATCTAAACATTCTCCATAATTCTGGTACCCCAAAAATTCTGCAAAAATTAGGAACAATAAACAATTTGTACAGAAAGACAGTGCAAAAAGTTTCAAAACCATTTGACGTTCCAGTAAAAAAATGTAAAACCGCGCACTACAACCAAAGTTTTTGTCCTGCACCGTACAAACCAAACAACATTGTAAACATCCTAAACACAAACTTGGCACATTATTTTTATAATACACTGGAATTGTACAAGGGGATAATTATTTTTGATGAAAAGTTTCTGTAATTAAGATTCACATAGTTTCCGTGATCATGAATAAAGTTCAAGGAGCTCCCCCACTTCAACAATACTTGTCTCTCACTTTCACTTTCCTTTTTGAAAAGTTTTGGGTTCCTCTCTTTATTTTTGTTTTGTTTTTAGACTATATGAAAGCACACAACAGAAATAAATGACTCTCTAAAACTTCCGGGTTGTCTCCCTGGTGTTCGCACACGAACACGTCACTGTGTACCTCCAACGCCGAGGGTGATGCACCGTAGCTCACGTCGAAGGAGACCCATCCGGAAGCGCGGTACGCAAGCAATCCGGCGGGTGCTTTTCAAGACCCGAAACCCCACGCGCCCGGGAGGGACCCCGTATGGACGCGCGGTGGCTATGGGCTTTCCTAGGTCGACCTGATCGCCCCTAGGGCCTCGAGGTTCACCGCCCTGCAACAAGAAGAACAGACGAAGAACGAGGAAGAAGAAGAACTAGGATTAAGGAGAAAAGATAAAAGATAAAAGTGGCAGATGAATTGATCGATTGTGTGTTGTTCAATCGGCCGTCACCCCTTAGATATATAAAAGGCGGCTGGATTTTTCACGCAAGGAAAAGGCTTGCATTCACGTCCAAAACCCTAGTTAAATTCGGATTGGTTTTGTCCGAACTTTCCAAAACTGTTCGGTTTAAACTGGCTGCATCTTGCGGGTCTCTTTTGTGGTGGTAAACGATCTCGGATGGAAACGAGCCCAAAAGAAATCTTGACCGTTTCGACGAGACGAACAACTTTCATGTTGAACGTTTTTTAATCAGAGGTCATCTTGAGGGTCAAATAGGTCGCACAAAACAGGCTGTTCTCTCGCGCTACCCATGAGACATGTGTCTGGTGGGGCGCGCCACATCTCCCTCGTGACAGGGCTACAGTCCGATTGCTCTAATTTTGCAGACGAATTTGGATTTGAATGATTTGTATATCAAAATCAATCGTTTTAACGAGACGAAGACAATCACTGTAGACCATTTTTTCATTTGAGGTCGTCTTGGGGGCTTAATCGGCCAAATTGTACTCTGAATATTAGATCTTAGTACTTTGAGTATAGTTTCGGCCTTCGAGATGAAATCGGACGGTGATGACCCAAACTTCAAAGATGTTCATATCAACAATACAGAGCTTTTTCATGTAGATCACTTCTCCATTTGAGGCCATCTTAAATAAGTTCTTGATCGTGCCAAAACCTGGTGTCAACACATGCCCCCCTGTTTTTCGGCAAAGCTTGTGTGCCAAAAAATAACTTGCACATAGCTTGCTCTAAAGACGATGTCAGCACTCCATCGGCCATTTTGCATATGCTTAGGATGATAAGTTTATATCGGCCATTGCTTGCATGAATATTTTTATGCAAGCTTGGGTGAAACTTTCTCAACTTCATTAATCCGACTATAAAGTTCCATTGGTATGCATGTCAAAACCATCCATCAACCATATTGTTCACCCTTCTGCAAGGATCTTGCAGATAATCAACAATGAACGTTCTCGAATCCTTACTTTGACTACATAAAAGTTTCATTAGTGGCCGAGGTGGTGACCTCCAATTCGGCCTTACCTATGTTGGCAAGAATAAGCATCGGCTATTGATAGACGTGCAATGCACCATGACCAACATGGTAGCCGTATGTTTGCTATGCCAACCCTCTCTAATTTTCATGTCTAGATATATGAACAATTTAAAGCAACCCAAAGTAAATTTTTCATCTAGACATTCCCCAAGATAAACTATAAGTGATTCGTCAAAACATTGATAACCCTTGGATATTTGTTGCACTACTCATAACGAATCACCAAAAGCCTCAATATGTTTAGCACATATGGAAAAAGTTCCAAACCGAATAACATTGCATATTCGGCTTTGGTTATTGTGCAATAAATATTTTAAGAGGCATGAGGCTTCACAGAACAGCACTATATGGAGATATATAAACAACACCAACACTGTGGCCATTGTTATGAATTCAACTATCAAAACATAATCTCCATAGTACTTGTCTCGCTCTCCAATCGAACTCAGGACGATGTTAGAATACTACACCGTCCATGCATTGACATACTCTTAGGATGATAGGTAAATATCGGCCATTACCATGTAAACTTCGTTCAAAGCACATATAGCCGAAACAAACAAACGAAATGTAAAATCAAGTATTTCGGCCCTTTGGATCAGCAACAAACTTGTAACTAACCAAATGTATAGTGACTTGGTAATACCCTTTCATGATGTAAGAAATTATATTGCATCCATGGATTAAAATAAGCCCATTGAGGGTTACCAATCATACCTGATGATGAATTCCATGGCATAAGCGTTAGTGGCATAGTTGAAAAATATGGATAATATGTAGACCAAAGATGTTGAAACCTTCGGCTTGGTCCTTCATACTTTTCACTCTTTTCATTCTTCACCTTTGCCGCACTTCTTGTAATGGAAGCTTGCACATAATTCTTATTTTGAGCACTTACTTTGGGAACCCATGCCATGTTCCTATCTTCAAGTTCTTGTGCACTAAGTTTTTGTAATTTCTTCTTTTGCCAATATGATAAGCTGAGTATGCACCCCGGCTGCGATTTTGTTTGAAGCAATGACAATTCTTGTTTTACCTTGTGCACTTTCAACTTCTTTTCTTCAGATTTGGCACTTTAATTCTCGACAATTGATTGCTTTATCTCATTGCCTTTAGTAGCCAATGTTAACACTTTAATTGGATCTTTATCCTTTAAGATCAAATATGAATTGGCACTCTTGCGACCATCTTTTTAAACTCGATATACTTGTTTGATCACCTCTTTATTCTTTCTTGAGCTCCGAGCCGATTCTTTCTTATTGAAATGGTCTTGAACATATGACTGCTTACTGAACGTTGATATTCTTGGAGCTGCATAATAATGGTGAGATGGTCTAGAATATGATGGAGAATGTGCCATTGTATCATACCTGTCCCATGATGAATATCGATCTACATGAGCATAGGGAGGCATCCACGGCATTGGCATTGGCGATCCAAAATAAGGATATGAACACGTTGCATTACAATTGTCTTATTGCCAACACCGATCGTTGGATTTGCGCCTAGGGGGTGATCTTGATGCTTTTGCATTACTCGACCGATAAGCACCATTCTCTTCACTTTTCTTTTGATATTTATCTAATAACTGTGCAAAAGTGACCTTGGATTTCTTGTGCTTGTGCTTGTGCTTATTGCGGCCTTTATCTCCTTTGGTTTTGCTTGCATCAATCTTTGGATTGCTTTGTTGCCCCCCCGTCCTTGGCGTCTTCCTTGTATCTTTTATAGAACTCATTCCTTCATGAATATTTTTGTTGTGCTGTTGAACAACTTCTTTACTTGAAAACTGGATCCCATCACCTGCAGTTTTTACCTTCTCATCATTAAAGGAATCATCTTGAATCAGCTGATTCAAAACTTTTTTCCATTAGGACCAATCGGAATAGACTAGTCATCCCTTGGTGTTTCAACAAATTTTAATTGTCCTTTATCAATGGCCGATTTAACTATTTGACAAAACATGTTGCAATCCTCAAAATTATACTTGGACGAATCATGCAACTTGCAATACATTCGTCCTTGGATTGATGGCTTCACATGGTGATCAAGAACTCTAATGTAATTATTTTTTAGCAACAAATCAAATATTTGATCACACATGCTTGAATTGAAGGTGGACTTTTTATTCTCTAGACGATCTTGCTGTGAGAGCGGCTTTAGAGTTAAGCTAACGAATAGTTCAGATTTTGCATTACCCCATTCGGCTATGCATTGTGTTTTGCACTCTATCTCCAATGACTTTGAAAAGGAAATTATACTATCATCGGTTTTAACAGAGTATAACATTGGCTTTAAATTTCTGAAATCAAAGTAGTTAGAATATACATGTCTCAATTGAGCCCATGCGTAAGCCAAGTATGAAGCAAGCAAAGATACCCAATTAGATATGAACTTTAAATAAAGCAATGAGAAAAGCTTTGGTTGCAGTAATAAGTCACTATCGGTCTCTTTAAATGGTACATTATATTGACCGATATGCTTTGTAACAATTTTATTGCTAACAAGTAAATTTTTCTTCATCATTGGTCTTTCAAAATTACTTATAAGATCTTTTCTAATAGATGTATCAACAATAAAGTTGCGACCAAATCTAAAAATAGATAAATCACTTGCTAGACGTACCTCTTTGAATATGTTGGGAGAGCATAACAATGGTGTAATCTGAATAATACTTTGTTCCGCTTTCAGTTGGCTCCCCAACGCCTTGGCATCCTCTTTTTCTTCAATAGATTCGGCATATATAATATTTGATTCGGATTTTTCAATAACTGAATTTTCTTTCTTACCTGAATCAATACTTTTATGTTTTTGAATTTCCAAGGCCTTTAGCTCCTGTCTAATTTTAGCCCACATCTCAGCTTGGCGAGCTTTAAACTTTTTCATCTCAGTTTCCATCCACTCCTCATGAGATTGCCCCCCAATACTTTGAGACTCTTCCGGCAATGAGGTGCCGAAAATTTGCAATTATTAGGGGGTACACTGGATGGTACAACACTGGGCGAATGCATCATTTGCACAACTCTAGCTTTTACAGCAGCAAAATCATGAAGTTTCCCGCCTTCTATTAGTTCTTGTCGAATGGAGTTGCACAAATCCTAAGAAAATGTAAGCTTGTTCTCAATTACCCAGTCTGGATATGGTTGCCCCCCGATGATTTTAGACTCTTTCGGCAATGAGATGCTGCTGAAATTTCGTAATTGTGTGGGGGGAACATGATATGCCACGGTAGTAGGTGAAGGCATTTGTGCTCCTGTAGAAGTTTCACTTATTCGTCCATGACCATTAAGGTGCGGAGCCAAATTATGGACATCAACAGTTGTGTATGGTGCCAAAAAACTAGTAGCATGAGGTATAGCATATGATGTTTGAGGGTAATTGGCCAAATAACTAGTAGTATCATGGCCAATTCTCCTATCCACCGGCATGTTTGGATTAACATGTTGCAAATTAGTTGTCGGTGAATAAAAAGATGAAACACTATGTTGTATGCCATTGAAAGTTCCTACATGGGGTGTTTCAATTTGATTAACCGAACTCATCATGTTGTTCATCGGCATATAGATTTGTGGGGTTGCCGATGCATGGGAGTTGGGATACATATGTTGCATGTTGCTAAAATTATATAAAGTTGAAGCATGAAGATTATTCCGAATCGGCTGTTGCACATAATTAGATGCATGATTGATAAAACTAGGGCTAGCTGATACATTATGTTCATTAGACGATCTAGCAACAACATATGCATTATTTGCATCTACATAAGTGAATCGAGTATTCATATTACCTTTGTAGATCGCAAACCCTAGATGACGATCTCTTCATAGCAAGAACATGCCGGAGACCGTTCGAAGCTTCGTCCCCAACGGAGTCGCCAAAAAGTGTGTTCGGACACGAACACGTCACCGTGTACCTCCAACACTGAGGGTGATGCACCGCAGCTCACGTCGAAGGAGACTCGTCCGGAAGTGCGGTACGCAAGCAATCCGGCAGGTGCTTTTCAGGACCCGAAACCCCACGTGCCCGGGAGGGACCCCGTCTGGACGCATGGTGGCTATGGGCTTCCCTAGGTCAACCTGATCGCCCCTAGGGCCTCGAGGTTCACCGCCCTGTAACAAGAAGAACAGACGAAGAACGAGGAAGAAGAAGAACTAGGACCAAGGAGAAAAGATAAAAGATAAAAGTGGCAGATGAATTGATCGATTGTGTGTTGTTCAATCAGCCGTCACCCCTTAGATATATAAGAGGCGGCTGGACTATCCATGGAAGGAAAAGGCTTGCATTCACGTCCAAAACCCTAGTCAAATTCACATTGGTTTTGTTCGAACTTTCCAAAACTGTTCGGTTTAAACTGGCTGCACTGTGGGTCTCTTTTGTGGTGGTAAACGATCTCGGATGGAAACGAGCCCAAAGAAATCTTGACTGTTTCGACGAGATGAACAACTTTAATGTTGAACGTTTTTTAATCAGAGGTCATCTTGAGGGTCAAATCGGTCACGCAAAACAGGCTATTCTCTCACGCTACCCATCAGACATGTGTCTGGTGGGGCGCGCCACATCTCGCCTCGTGACAGGGCTGCAGTCCGATTGCTCTAACTTTTGCATACGAATTCGGACTTGGACGATTTGTGTATCAAAATCAATCGTTTTGACGAGACGAAGACAATCCGTGTAGATCATTTTTCCATTTGAGGTCGTCTTGGGGGCTTAATCGGCCAAATTGTACTCTGAATATTAGATCTTAGTACTTTGAGTATAGTTTCGGCCATCAAGATGAAATCGGACGGCGATGACCCAAACTTCAAAGATGTTCATATCAACAATACGGAACTTTTTCATGTCGATCACTTCTCCATTTGAGGCTATCTTAAATAAGTTCTTGACCGTGCCAAAATCTGGTGTCAACACCTGGGAGCGCTTTCTTTAAAGCCATTAAGCTAGCCATATAGTGCTCAGTTAGTGAATCCACCCGGATCCCAAGGTATATCAAAGCTAATTTTAATTAACAATGATTTGTAATTTATTAGTGAGCACATAACATATATCATGCAAGAACGAAGTCTAACTCTCTTCCCATGCATCGACATGTCATAAAAGAACAATTCATGCACACCAAGTAAAGGTCAATGCATAGTATAAGCAGTTTCTTTCAATTTTATCATATTGGAATCATAGAGAGGTGGAGATATAGTTCCTCTCTCATAAGAATTGCAAGTAGGAGCAGAAAGCACATGCATATTATATCTATCAAAATCATCATGTGTAGTAGTAAAATCCAACCATCAATATAATCGTTAATAAGGGCAAACTTCTCCGATATAGTGTAGTAGGGAGAATTCAAAAAGATAAATAGACTATCATGCGTGGGTGCAATAGCAACAATTTCATGTTTAACATAAGGAACTATAGCAAGTTCATCTCCGTAAGCATAATTCATATTGGCATCTTTACCACAATCATAGCAAGCATCATCAAAAAGGGATATTTCAAAAGAACCGACGGGATCATAACAATCATCATAGCAATCATCCTTCGGTAAGCATGAAGGGGAATTAAATAATGTATGAGTTGAAGAGTTACTCTCATTAGAAGGTGGGCATGGGTAGCTAATCCGCTCTTCCTCCTTTTGTTCTTCGCTCTCCTCATCATCTTTTTCATCCAATGAGCTCACAATTTCATCAATTTCTTCTTCCATAGACTCTTGCAAAATATTAGTCTCTTCTTGGACAGCGGAGACTCTCTCTATAAATTCATCAATATCGGAATTGAATTCATAATTCTCATAGCAATATTTAAGTATAGCAAAATTTTCAGGTCTGTAAACAGCATCATCAAGATTTTCACACTCTTTAAACAAAGAGTCAATTTCATAAGCACCCATAAAAGCAACAAATTCTTCTATTTGTTCCACATCATAGTAATCATATATAGCATTAGCATAAGAAGCCAAGGTTTTATCATCATTGAATTTGCATGAAAAGGGAAGGTGTGGAGCCTTCATCCTAGAGCAACAAGTATAATCATATCTCAAGCATAGTTGACGACCATACCAATGTAACATATGAATTTGATCCCATAATAGTTTCCCTTTTTGTGTCAAGCAATAATCCCTAAAGTATTCACGTTGATCCAACGTGTCTCCCATAACATAATTGAATGGGGTTTTCTCAGGATTATCAAAGTAGTACATAATATTTTTCACATAAATAGCATCGAGAGTTTTAGGAGGTTCCCCATCTCCATGAGTAGCAAGTACACCTAATTTTTTGTATTTCGTGTTCCATATCCATAACTAAAGATATAGAACAACTAAGAACAGTAAATAAAAATTACTTAGTGATAAAGCAAACAAGCACACACGAGAATATTCACCCCACGCTATGACTCCCCGGCAACGGCGCCAGAAAAAGGTCTTGATAACCCACAAGTATAGGGGATCAATTGTAGCCTCTTTCGATAAGTAAGAGTGTCGAACCGAACGAGGATCTAAAGGTATAACAAATATTCCCTCAAGATCTATTGACCATCGATACAACTCTACGCACGCTTGACGTTCGCTTTACCTAGAACAAGTATGAAACTAGAAGTACTTTGTAGGTGTTGTTGGATAGAATTGCAAGATAATAAAGAGCACGTAAATAAAAAGTAGGGGCTGTTTAGATAAAGAAGCAATAAAGTAAATATAGCGAGTGTGGAAAAGTGGTGGTAGGAGTTGTGAAATTGTCCCTAAGCAATTGACTACTTTACTAGCCTGATAGCAAGTTTTATGTGGGAGAGGCATAAGCTAACATACTTTCTCTTCTTGGATCATATGCACTTATGATTGGAACTCTAGCAAGCATCCGCAACTACTAAAGATCATTAAGGTAAAACCCAACCATAGCATTAAAGCATCAAGTCCCCTTTATCACATACGCCACAACCCCCTTACTCGGGTTTATGCTTTTGTAACTCAAGCAACACACTATAAGCAAATCATGAACATATTGCAACACCCTACAGTGGGAATCCCTCACGCTTGCCTGATACGGAGGGCACAATAGGACAGAAACATAACCACAAGCAAATTAAATTAATCATAGCAATTCATCAATCACCGGTAGGACAACAAAAATCTACTCAGACATCATAGGATGGCAACACATCATTGGATAATAATATGAAGCATAAAGCACCATGTTCAAGTAGAGGGTACATCGGGTTGTGGGAGAGTGGACCGCTGAATATAGATGGGGGAAGGTGATGGAGATGTTGGTGAAGATGATGGAGGTGTTGGTGTAGATCGCGGTGATGATGATGGCCCCCAGTAGCATTCCGGCGCCACCGGAAGTGAGGGGGAGAGAGCCCTCCTTCTTCTTATTCTTCCTTGACCTTCCCCCTAGATGGAAGAAGAGTTTCCCCTCTGGTCCATGGTCTCCATGGCGTGGGAGGGGCGAGAGCCCCTCCGAGATTGGATCTGTCTCTCTATCTCCCTCTATTTCTGCGTTCCTGATTCTGCCCTTTCACGGTTTTTTATATTCCCGGAGATCCGTAACTCCGATTGGAATGTCCTTTGGACACGATTTCTATGTGGATATTGGCTTTCTTGTGGTGAAATAAGGGAACCAACCGCCTTACGGAGTGGCCACCAAGCTCAGGGGCGCCCCCCTGCCTCGTGGGCCACTCGAGCATCGTCTCGCGTTGATTCTTCTTCCCAAAAATCATATATATTCCAAAAAAAATCTCCATCCGTTTGGACTCCGTTTGATATGGGGTTTCTGCAAAACAAAAAATATGCAACAAACAAGATTTGGCACTGGGCACTAGATCAATATGTTAGTCCCAAAAATAGTATAAAAAGTTGCAAAAAGTATATGAAAGTTGTAGAATATTGGCATGGAACAATCAGAAATTATAGATACGATGGAAACGTATCACAAGTCTGTCAAAGGCCATACTTCGTTTTCATACATGGATCCTATCTCGGATTTCATGGCTTCAAGCCATTTGTTGGAATCTGGGCCCGCCATCGCTTCTTCATAGTTCGAAGGTTTACCGTTGTCTAACAACATGATTTCCAGGACAGGGTTGCCGTACCATTCTGGTGTGGAACTTGTCCTTGTGGACCTATGAAGTTCAGTAGTAACTTGATCTGAAGTTTCATGATCATCATTATTAACTTCCTCTCTAGTCAGTGTAGACACCACAGAAACATCTTCCTGAGGTGCGCTACTTTCCGGTTCAAGAGGCAGTACTTCATCAAGTTCTACTTTCCTCCCACTTACTTCTTTCGAGAGAAACTTTTTCTCCAGAAAGGACCCGTTCTTGGCAACAAAGATCTTGCCTTCGGACCTGAGGTAGAAGGTATACCCAATGGTTTCCTTAGGGTATCCTATGAAGACACATTTTTCCGACTTGGGTTCGAGCTTTTCAGGTTGAAGTTTCTTGACATAAGCATCGCATCCGCAAACTTTTAGAAAGGACAGCTTAGGTTTCTTCCCAAACAATAATTCATACAGTGTCGTCTCAATGGATTTAGGCGGTGCCCTATTTAAAGTGAATGTGGTTGTCTCTAAAGCATAACCCAAAAAGGATAGTGGTAAATCGGTAAGAGACATCGTAGATCGCACCATATCCAATAGAGTACGATTACAATGTTCGGACACTCCATTATGCTGAGGTGTTCCACATGGCGTGAGTTGTGAAATAATTCCACATTTCCTTAAGTGCGTACCAAACTCGTGACCTAAATATTCTCCTCCACGATCTGATCATAAGAACTTTATTTTCTTGTCATGTTGATTGTCCACCTCACTTTGAAAATCCTTGAACTTTTCAAAGGTCTCAGACTTATTTTTCATTAAGTAGACATACCCATATCTACTTAAGTCATCAGTGAGGGTGAGAACATAACGATAGCCACCGTGAGCCTCAGTGCTCATTGGACCGCACACATCAGTATGTATTATTTCCAACAAGTTGGTTGCTCGCTCCATTGTTCCGGAGAACAGAGTCTTGGTCATCTTGCCCATGAGGCATGGTTTGCACGTGTCAAATGATTCATAATCAAGAGACTCCAAAAGTCCATCTACATGGAGTTTCTTCATGTGTTTGACACCAATGTGACCAAGGCGGCAGTGCCACAAGTATGTGGGACTATCATTATTAACCTTACATCTTTTGGTATTCACACTATGAATATGTGTAACATCACGTTCAAGATTTAATAAGAATAAACCATTGACCAGCAGGGCATGACCATAAAACATATCTCTCATATAAATAGAACAACCATTATTCTCAGATTTAAATGAGTAGCCATTTCGCATTAAACAAGATCCAGATACAATGTTCATGCTCAAAGCTGGCACTAAATAACAATTATTGAGGTTTAAAACTAATCCCGTAGGTAAATGTAGAGGTAGCGTGCCGACGGCGATCACATCGACCTTGGAACCATTCCCGACGCGCATCGTCACCTCATCATTTGCCAGTCTACGCTTATTCCGCAGCTCCTGTTTTGAGTTACAAATATGTGTAACCGCACCGGTATCAAATACCCAGGAGCTACTACTAGTACTGGTAAGGTACACACCAATAACATGTATATCACATATACCTTTGGTGTTGCCGGCCTTCTTATCTGCTAAGTACTTGGGGCAGTTCCGCTTCTAGTGACCATTTCCCTTGCAATAAAAGCACTGAGTCTTGGGCTTGGGTCCATTGTTTGGCTTCTTCCTGGCAACTGATTTACCGGGCGCAGCAACTCCCTTGTCGTCCTTCTTGAAGTACTTTTTACCCTTGCCTTTCTTGAAACTAGTGGTTTTATTCACCATCAACACTTGATGTTCCTTTTTGATTTTCACCTCCGCTGATTTCAGCATTGAATATAACTCAGGAATGGACTTCTCCATCCCTTGCATATTGTAGTTCATCACAAAGCTCTTGTAGCTAGGTGGGAGCGACTGGAGGATCCTATCAATGACCGAGTCATCTGGGAGATTAACTCCCAACCGAGACAAACGGTTGTGTAACCTGGACATAGTGAGTATATGCTCACTGACAGAATTGTTTTCCTCCATCTTACAACTGTAGAACTTGTCGGAGACTTCATATCTCTCGACCCGGGCATGAGCTTGGAAAACCATTTTCAGCTCTTGGAACATCTCATATGCTCCGTGCTGCTCAAAACGCTTTTGGAGCCCCGGTTCTAAGCTGTAAAGCATGCCACATTGAACCAGGGAGTAATCATCACTACGCAACTGCCAGGCGTTCATAACGTCTTGAGTTGCTGGGAAAATGGGTGCTTCACCTAGTGGTGCTTCTAGGACATATGCTTTCTTGGCAGCTATGAGGATGATCCTCAAGTTTCGGACCCAGTCCGTATAGTTGCTACCATCGTATTTCAGCTTGGTTTTCTCTAGGAACGCGTTGAAGTTGAGGGCAACATTAGCATGGGCCATTTGATCTACAAGACATATTGCAAAGATATTTTAGACTATGTTCATGATAATTAAGTTCATCTAATCAAATTATTTAATGAACTCCCACTCAGATAAACATCTCTCTAGTCATCTAAGTGATACATGATCCGACTCAACTACGTCGTGTCCGATCATCACATGAGATGGACTAGTCATCATCTGTGAACATCTTCATGTTGATCGTATCTACTATACGACTCATGTTCGACCTTTCGGTCTCTTGTGCTCCGATGCCATGTCTGTACATGCTAGGCTCGTCAAGTCAACCTAAGTGTTTTGCATGTGTAAATCTGGCTTACACCCGTTGTATGCGAATGTTAGAATCTATCACACCTGATCATCTTATTTATGCTACCGTCGTTCTAAGCAAATAAGATGTAAACATGACAAACATCACATGCAAATCATAAAGTGACATGATATGGCCAATATCATCTTGCGCCTTTGATCTCCATCTTGAAGCGCGGCATAATCACCTTTGTCACCGGCATGACACCATGATATCCAACAACATGATCCCCATCATCGTGTCTTCTTGAAGTTGTCTCGCCAACTATTACTTCTACTACTATGGCTAACGGTTAGCAATAAAATAAAGTAATTACATGGCGTTTTTCAAAGACACGTAGGTCATACAATAAATTAAGACAACTCCTATGGCTCTTGCCGGTTGTCATACTCATGGGCATGCAAGTTGTGATTCCTATTACAAGAACATGATCAATCTCATACATCACATATATCATTCATCACATTCTTTTGGCCATATCACATCACATATCATACCCTGCAAAAACAACTTAGACGTCCTCTAATTGTTGTTGCATGTTTTACGTGGCTGTTATGGGTTACTAGCAAGAACGTTTCTTACCAACGCAAAAGCCACAACGATGATATGACAATTGCTATTTACCCTTCATAAGGACCCTTTTCATCGAATCCGATCCGACTAAAGTGGGAGAGACAGACACCTGCTAGCCACCTTATGCAACAAGTGCATGTCAGTCGGTGGAACCTGTCTCATGTAAGCGTACGTGTAAGGTCGGCCCGGGCCGCTTCATCCCACAATATCGCTGAAACAAGATAGGACTAGTACTAGTAAGCAAATTGAACAAACCAATGCCCACAACTACTTGTGTTCTACTCGTGCATAGAATCTACGCATAGACCTAGCTCATGATGCCACTGTTGCGGAACGTAGCAATGATTCAAAATTTTCATACGTATCACCAAGATCAATCTAGGAGATTCTAGCAACAAGAGAGAGAGAGAGAGGATGTGCATCTTCATACCTTTGAAGATCGCTAAGCGGAAGCGTTACTAGAACGCGGATGATGGAGTTGTACTCGCGGCGATTCAAATTGCGGAAGATCCGATCTAACGCCGAACGGACAGCGCCTCCGTGTTCAACACACGTATAGCCCGGGGACGTCTCCTCCTTCTTAATCCAGCAAGGAGAGATGAGAAGTTGAGGGAGAGCTCCGGCAGCACGACGACATGGTGGTGGAGCTTGCAGTTCTCCGGCAGGGCTTCGCCAAGCACTACTATGGAGGAGGAGGTGTTGGAGAGTGGGAGGGCTGCACCAGGGGAAGGGTGCGGCAGCCCTCCCACCTCCCCTCTATTTATAGGGGCAAGGGAGAGGGTGGTCCAGCCCCCTCCATATGGATCTAGAGGGGGCGGCGGCCAAGGGGGAGGCTTGCCCCCCAAGCCAAGGGGGGCACCCCCTTTAGGGTTTCCCCCAAACCCTAGGCGCATGGGCCCTAGGGGGGTTTGGCGCCCAGCCCACCTAGGGGCTGGTTCCCCTACTTATTCAGCCCATAGGGCCCTCCGGGTCAGGTGGACCCTCCCGGTGGACCCCCGAAACCCTTTCAGTGGTCCCGATACAATACCGATAAACCCCCGAACACTTCTGGTGACCGAATAAGGACTTCCCATATATAAATCTTTATCTCTGGACCATTCAAGAACTCCTCGTGACATCCGGAATCTCATCCGGGACTCCGAACAACATTCGGTAACCACATACTAATTCCCATAACAACTCTAGTGTCACCAAACCTTAAGTGTGTAGACCCTACGGGTTCGGGAATCAAGCAAACATGACCGAGACATCTCTTCGGACAATAACAAACAGAGGGATCTGGATACCCATGTTGGTTCCCACATGTTCCACGATGATCTCATCAGATGAACCACAATGTCGGGGATTCAATCAATCCCGTATACAATTCCCTTTGTCAATCGGTATGTTACTTGCCCGAGATCCGATCGTCGGTATCCCAATACCTCGTTCAATCTCATTACTGGCAAGTCTCTTTATTCATTCCGTAATGTATGATCCCATTACTAACTCCTTAGTCACATTGAGCTCATTATGATGATGCATTATCGAGTGGGCCCAGAGATACCTCTCCGTCAAACGGAGTGACAAATCTCAGTCTCGATTCGTGCCAACCCAACAGACACTTTCGGAGATACTAGTAGTGTACCTTTATAGCCACCCAGTTACGTTGTGACGTTTGGTACATGCAAAGCATTCCTACGGTATCCGGAGTTGCACAATCTCATGGTCTATGGAAATGATTCTTGACATTAGAAAAGCTCTCAGCAAACGAACTACACAATCTTGTGCTATGCTTAGGATTGGGTCTTGTCCATCACATCATTCTCCTAATGACGTGATCCCGCTATTAATGACATCTAATGTCCATGGTCAGGAAACCATAACCATCTATTGATCAATGAGCTAGTCAACTAGAGGCTCTCTAGGGACATGTTGTGGCCTATATATTCACACATGTATTACAATTTCCGGTTAATACAATTATAGCATGAACAATAGGCAATTATCATGAACAAGGAAATATAATAATAACCATTTTATTATTGCCTCTAGGGCATATATATTTCCAACAATCTTGTGGAAAACACTTAATCATTTGGACTCTTTGAGTCATGTAATAGAATAGCTATAACTCTGCTCTGTCGTGTCATCGTGCATGTTTATGTGATGCTCAACACTGTTAAGCCGCCACTTGGCAATATCCTTTGAGACTTATCATGATGTCGATTGGCGCAGATGTAAATTTTGGATATATCCTGCACACAAATAAATCACAAGAACCCTAGGTAGTTCACCACAGGGTGGATCATAATATCTCATATATAACCACTGATGTGTAAAAAATAGTCATAGATAGGGCTTGTATGAACCGGAGCTTTAAGTATAACTATAACAATATCATACCTGTGATACTGAATTGAACTGTCGGCTTATGTTACCTGTGCAGTAAGGGTAATAACCCAATCTTTAGAAGCCAATACTTCCAAATATTTATGATTGTCATATGCTGGCGACTTATCATCCCAAGTCAAGCCGGGTTAAATAGAAACCACACATATATGCTTCAGATATGAGCAAAAAGTATCAAGATAAACCCAAAAGACCGTTTCAAAAAACTTAAGTCAAAAAGAGAGAAAAGGCGAGGCTTCTGATTCGAATACGATCAGTAAGCCAGACCAAAAGGGGTTAAGCTATGATTCGAATACGGTCAGGAAGCCCCCTAGTGGGTTTGGCATTGTGCCAATCAAGAGGGTACCAATAGCTATGTTCTCTGTGGTGAATACACCTATGATTGAACAGGAAGCCCCCAAATGACCTTTAAAACATTTGACGACTCTGATTCAAATACGATCAGTAAGCCAGACCAAAAGGGGTTAAGCCATGATTCGAATACGATCCGACCCCCAAATGATCAAATTGTTTGAACAGCTATGATTCGGATACGATCAGGAACCTGTGCCAAAGGGGTTAAGCTAGATTCGAATACGATCAGCCCCCAGTGATCTAGTGTTTAACGACTCTGATTCGAATACGATCAGTAAAGTCAGACCAAAAGGGGTTAAGCTATGATTCGAATACGATCTAGCCCCCAAGTGATCAAAAAGGTTTGGACGGCTATGATTTGAATACGATTAGGAAGCCATGCCAAAGGGGTTAAGCTAGATTCAAATACGATCAGCCCCTAATGGTCTTGGAAGTATGACGATGAAGAATCATTTTTGAAGATGAAAATTACAGAGGTCCTGCTTTATTATAATCATCATAATATATACATCATCAAAATATGTACATCATAAGAGCCGGCGGCTCAAGTATAGTAAGGCCAAAGATGAGAAATATTCCATGGCCGGCGAGTCTCCTCCTCCGACTTACATGAGTCTTTATGCTCTCGATTATCGATAAGGTAGTATGCCCATTGTTCAAGTTCTTGCTGACCACAAAGGGTCCTTTCCAAGGCGGGCATAACTTGTGCGCATCAGTTTGATCCTGGATGAGACGGAGCACCAAATCACCTTCTTGAAAGGTTCTGGACTTAACCCGGCGGCTGTGATAACGGCGCAGATCTTGTTGATAAATCGCCGAGCGGGCGGCCGCAAGGTCGCGCTTCTCATCTAACAGGTCAAGTGCATCCTGACGTGCTTGTTCATTATTAGCTTCCACGTAAGCCGCCACGCGGGGTGAGTCATGACGGATGTCACTAGGAAGAACCGCCTCTGCTCCATAAACCATGAAAAAAGGCATGTAACCCGTGGATCTGTTGGGGGTAGTATTGATACTCCATAACACTGAAGGTAACTCCTCCACCCAACAACCCGGCATCCGTTGCAAGGGAACCATAAGCTGGGGCTTGATGCCTTTCAAAATTTCCTGATTGGCTCTTTCAGCTTGACCATTGGACTGGGGGTGAGCTACTGATGAAACGTCAAGTCGAATATGCTCACGTTGACAAAATTCCTCCATGGCACCCTTGGACAGATTACTGCCATTGTCAGTTATAATGTTGTGTGGAAAACCAAAGCGAAATATCACCTTTTTGAGGAATTGAACCGTCGTAGCTGCGTTACACTTACTGACCGGCTCTGCCTCCACCCACTTTTGTGAATTTTTCAACCGTCACCAGAAGGTGGGTCTTTTTATCCTTGGACCTCTTAAAAGGCCCAACCATATCAAGCCCCTAGACCGCAAACGGCCAAGTGATTGGAATCATCCTCAATTCTTGAGCCGGCACATGGGCTCGCCGTGAGAATTTCTGACAACTGTCACATTTACTAACCAAATCCTCTACGTCAGCATGAGCCATCAGCCAATAAAATCCATGACAAAAAGCTTTGGCCATGAGGGACTTTGAACCAGCATGATGACCACAATCCCCTTCATGAATCTCACGAAGGATCTCACGGCCTTCTTCAGGAGAGATGCAACATTGAAACACCCCAGTGACACTGCGATGGTGTAACTCGCCATTGGCAATTGTCATTGACTTAGACTGCCGGGTTATCTACCTGGCTAAAGTTTCATCCTCGGGCAACTTGCCCCGGGTCATATAAACCAAATACGACACTGTCCAATCTGGGATAGCGTGAAGAGCTACCACCAATTGCGCCTCCGGGTCAGGAACAGCCAGATCCTCCTCTGTAGGTAATTTGACAAAAGTATTATGAAGAACATCCAAGAAGGTGTTAGGCGGGACCGGCTTACGCTGAGACCCCAGACGGCTTAAGGAGTCAGCCGCCTCATTTTTCCTGCGATCAATGTGTTCCAGCTGATAACCCTTGAAGTGTCCAGCAATGACATCAACCTCACGGTGATAAGCCGCCATGAGTGGGTCCTTGGAATCCAATTTGCCTGAAACCTGCTGAGCTACCAAGTCTGAGTCGCCAAAGCACCGCACCCAACTTAAGTTCATCTCCTTAGCCATCCAAAGACCGTGGAGCAAGGCTTCATACTCAACTGCATTGTTAGTACAGGGAAACATCAACCTTAAAACATAACAAAACTTGTCACCTCAAGGGGAAGCTAAAACCACTCCAGCCCCCGAGCCTTCCAATTGCCTGGATCCATCAAAGTGAATAGTCCAATATGTGTTATCTGGCTTCTCTTCAGGCATCTGCAGTTCTGTCCAGTCATTGATGAAATCCACCAGCGCTTGAGACTTGATGGCGGTACGAGGTACGTACTTCAAACCATGAGGCCCAAGCTCAATGGCCCACTTGGCTACTCGTCATGGGGCTTCTATGCTTTTAATGATATCTCCCAAAGGAGCAGAACTAACCACAGTGATGGGATGACCCAGGAAATACTGTTTAAGCTTCCGGCTGGCCATGAACACCCCATAAACAAGCTTCTGCCAATGCGGATACCTTTACTTGGACTCAATGAGCACCTCACTGATATAATAAACCGGCCGTTGAACTAGATATTCCTTGCCTGCTTCCTTCCATTCCACCACAACAACTATGCTGACAACCCGGGCGTTAGCAGCCACATATAACAACAACGGCTCCTTATCAATGGGAGCTGCAAGGACTAGCGGCTTAGCTAGCTGTTTCTTCAAGGCTTCAAACGCGTCATTAGCAGCATCACTCCAGATGAAATCATATGTTTTCTTCATCATCTGATACAGTGGTATGGCCTTCTCACCTAACCGGCTTATGAACCGGCTTAAAGCATCGATACGACCCGCCAGACGCTGAACATCATTGATACACGCCGGCTTTGCCAAAGAGGTAATGGCCTTGATCTTCTTCGGGTTAGCCTCAATGCCTCTGTTAGAAACTAGAAACCCCAAAAGTTTGCCTGCGGGCACACCAAAGACACACTTGGCCGGGTTAAGCATCATATTGTAGACCCAGAGATTATCAAAGGTCTCCTTCAAATCATCTATCAAAGTTTCTTTCTCTCTGGATTTCACCATGATATCATCCACATAAGCATGAACATTGTGCCCAATCTGATTGTGAAGACAATTTTGCACACAACACTGGTAAGTCGCCTGGGCACTCTTGAGCCCAAAAGGAATATACACATAGCAGAAGGCTCCAAAGGGAGTAATAAAGGTTGTTTTCTCCTGGTCCTTAACTGCCATCTTGATCTGATGATAACCAGAATAAGCATCCAAAAAACTCAAACTCTCACATCCTGCCGTAGCATCAATGATTTGATCAATACGGGGGAGAGAAAAAGGATCAGCCGGACAAGCCTTGTTTAAGTCCGTGTAATCCACACATATGCCAAGTGCCATTATTCTTAAGCACCAGCACCAGATTAGCCAACCACTCAGGGTGAAAAACTTCAATGATGAACCCAGCTGCTAAGAGCCGGGCCACCTCTTCGCCAATAGCCTTACGCCTCTCCTCATTGAAGCGATGAAGGAATTGCTTGACCGGCTTAAATTTTGGATCAATATTAAGAGCGTGCTCAGCAAGTTCCCTCGGTACACCCGGCATGTCAGAAGGTTTCCATGCAAAGATGTCCCGGTTCTCACGGATGAACTTGATGAGCGTGCTTTCCTATTTAGGATCCAGATTAGCGCTGATACTGAACTCCTGGGATGAATCGCCAGGAACAAAGTCAATGAGCTTGGTGTCATCGGCCGATTTAAACTTCATCACCGGATCATGCTCTGTAGTTGGTTTCTTCAAATACGTCATATCAGCCGGGCCAACGGCAATTTTTCTCTATACATTAAGACTACAGAGCCGACATTCATGTTATCGGATGAATGTATGATAGCTTTGACCCGGCGCACCCAATGGGTCGTGGAATTACCCTCCTCTTGCTTGCAATTAGTCAAGTCCACAATAAAAATGGGTTGTTTGCATGTGTCTTTAAAGTTCTGAATAAACTGGGCCTTCAACTCTCCCCATGACCCGATGGAGTTGGCAGGCAGCCCCTTTAACCAAGTACAGGCCGTTCCACCGGCATCATGGTAAAATACTTAGCACACGCAACATCACTGACCTCCAATAAGTCCATGGCCATCTCATAACTTTCAATCCATGCCTCAGGGGGTAAGTCGGCTGTGTAACTAGGCACCTTATGAGCCCCCTTGAAATCCTTAGGCAAACGCTCATTACGCAGAGCCGGCACCAAATAGGGTACACCTGCAGTCCTAGAGGTCACGCATGCCTCCAGAGAAGCCGTCGGATAAGTCGAAATCTGCTGATAAACCGCCGGTTCAGCCGCCTGCTCCACTTCTTGACGCATCCTGCCCTGATCGACCGCACCCTGAGCTCCATTACCTGCTGGGTCATGCCCACGTGGCCGCTCATGACACTGGGCGTTGCTTGAAAGGGCTGGTGACTCCATGTGTCTGCTATAGCTCCGGCTTGGACGATGGGTCGAATGAATCATGTCTCGGTTGTAAGAGTATGCCTCCTGCTGTACCATTGCCGTTTGAAGAAGCTCCTTAACCCTTCATATTTCAATCACCACTGGAGAATCTCCTTCCACTGGGAGAGCCGCCAATCATGTAGCTGCAGCGATCATATTATCCAATAGGTTAGAATAATGACCCAATGGTGTAGGCACATGCTGAGGCGCAATCGTGTTCAAACAAGGTGGCTCCGTCACGCGTGGTTGAGTCGGCGCTCTAGCCCTAGGCGCGGCATCCCGGTTTAACTACGGCGGGTTACTGGTCCCCGCTCAAGGCGTGCAAAAGAGATTTCTCCCCTCGTAAACTAAAGGTAGACGAGACCGGTGCCTCCTCCTCATGACTTCATTTGAAGCGTTCTGATGCATCGTAAGCCGGTAAGCCTCAGCTTGAATCCGTTGTGCCTCGGCATCCAGGATAGCTCGCTTCGCGGACATCCTGATGTCCTCAGCCGCCAGATCTGCCTTGGCTTGTTCTATCTCCTCTCGCAGCTTTGTAACTTCTGCGTTGTACTGATCTCGATTCGCCGGGTTGACCTCTGCTGTCAACAAGGCCGTCAACTTATCCAACAAGTCTGTCAAAACCTGAGCCGGTGGGCGCACAGGGCCTCCTGCCCCGACTGCCATCGCTGCTGCTGACCCAGAGGTCATTGCTGGCATAGTCGAGGAAGTCTGCCCAGGCTGCGTCCCGGCCATAAAGATCGCAACCCGGTTCGGCAGCTCAAAAGGGTCCGAAATACTGTCGCCATCGGAATAACCCCCAAGCCTACCATCTTGTAGTTGATACAGCAAAGTAGTCTCACCCGTGGACGACTCACCATCAGAGTAGATGGTCGTCTCACTGCCAGACACAGATCCTTCATCAAATTCCCCTCCATGGATGAATCCCACAAAGGCACGATTCACGACGGGTTGAGCTCGGGCGGGTCTTGCATGCTGAGCTGTCTCAATGATGTCAGTGCAGGTGTCCGGCTCAGGGCCCGGCTCACCGATCTTGACGATGAAGATGTGAATTCCGCCGAAGGGGACCCGGTACCCGTACTCAATTGAGCCGGCCTCGGGGCCCCAGCCCGCATCATCGATGTAGAGCTTGCCGCAATGACTCTTGGTCATCCAGCCCACAACGTATCCCTTGATCCCTTCGAAGCTGCCCTTCAAGAACTCGAAACCACCGTGCGCTGGCCCCACTGTGGGCACCAACTGTCATGGAATAGTCATGGAAGATGTCCTCAAGAAAGGACTTAGTCGTGGAGCCATCCCCTCTAGGTTAGCTTAAAGGGGTTAAACGGGATAAAGGACACATGAATTATACTGGTTCGACCCCTTGCGGTGAAGGTAAAAGCCTACGATCCAGTTTTGGGTGGTATTGCTTATGTCTCGATTACCAGGGAGCAAATCCGCTTGACCTAGCTTTCGACCTGTTGTTTTTATGTCTTGAACCGCCGCCGGGTTGTCCCTTTATATACATAGGTCGAAGCCCAGCGGCTCACAGAGTCCCGGCCGACTCATAGACAATGTGTCCGGCTCGGTGACTATATTTACTTGCCTTACAATACAAGTCTTACATATATGGCAGTTTATACCTATGTGCCCTAAGTCGCCCTTGGGCCTTGGGCCCTTGGCTGTTAACCGCTATCTTTAATATGTCTTCTTGGGCTTCATATTAAGAGTCATCGTAGGTATAACCCGGCACCTCCTGGGCGGGTCATACCAATAGTTATATCCCAACACCCTATTTTTGGGATCTTACATTTATTGCCTAGAATTATTTGGGGTTCGGGTAAATCATAATATTAAACTTAGGGTTTCAAATAATAATTGGGATTCAGGATAATTATACCCCAACCTGAAATCTTATATAAATGTCACACACACTTTTGTAAGCTCAATTTTGGAATATATATATTCCCTTAAATTTATTTTAGAATTCTCAATAATTCTAAAATGTTTTTAGTCATAATTCTCAAGGAAATCAGTGAACTCCAAGTCAAATTTAGCTATGATCAAGCAATCAAAATCAATTTTTTAATTAACCCTTTAATTATTTACATTCTAGAATTGGCAAAGTTTTGGGATGTGAAACGTCAATGTTAACGATGCATGGGAGGAGCGGTACCCCACCTACACCTTAGTTGTCCACCCCGGTGAAATCTTCAAGCACACCACTAATAACCCACAAGTGTAGGGGATCGCAACAGCTTTCGAGGGTAGAGTATTCAACCCAAATTTATTGATTCGACACAAGGGGAGCCAAAGGATATTCTTAAGTATTAGCAGTTGAGTTGTCAATTCAACCACACCTGGATAACTTAGTATCTGCAGCAAAGTATTTAGTAGCAAAGTAGTATGATAGTAATGGTAACGATAGCAAAAGTAATATTTTTGGGTTTTGTAGTGATTGTAACAATAGCAACGGAAAAGTAAATAAGCGAAGCATAATATATGAAAAGCTCGTAGGCATTGGATCAGTGATGGATAATTATGTCGGATGCGATTCCTCATGTAATAGCTATAACCTAGGGTGACACAGAACTAGCTCCAATTCATCAATGTAATGTAGGCATGTATTCCAAATATAGTCATACGTGCTTATGGAAAAGAACTTGCATGACATCTTTTGTCCTACCCTCCTGTGGCAGCGGGGTCCTAGCGGAAGCTAAGGGATATTAAGGCCTCCTTTTAATAGAGAACCGGACCAAAGCATTAACACATAGTGAATACATGAACTCCTCAAACTACGGTCATCACCGAGAAGTATCCCGATTATTGTCACTTCGGGGTTGTCGGATCATAACACATAATAGGTGACTATAGGCTTGCAAGATAGGATCAAGAACACACATATATTCATGAAAACATAATAGGTTCTGATCTGAAATCATGGCACTTGGGCCCTAGTGACAAGCATTAAGCATAGCAAAGTCATAGCAACATCAATCTCAGAACATAGTGGATACTAGGGATCAAACCCTAACAAAACTAACTTGATTACATGGTAAATCTCATCCAACCTATCACCGTCCAACAAGCCTACGATGGAATTACTCACGCACGGCGGTGAGCATCATGAAATTGGTGATGGAGGATGGTTGATGATGCCGATGGCGACGAATCCCCCTCTCCGGGGCCCCGAACGGACTCCAGATCAGCCCTCCCGAGAGGTTTTAGGGCTTGGTGGCGGCTATGTATCGTAAAACGCAAGGAAACATCCTCTCTGATTTTTTTCTCCGTGAAACGGAATATATGGAGTTGGAGTTGAGGTCGGCGGAGCTGCAGGGGGCCCACAAGACAGGGGGGCGTGCCCAGAGGGGGTGGTCGCCCCCCACCCTCCTGGACAGGGTGTGGGCCCCCTGGTCTTCATCTTTTGCCAGTATTTTTTATATTTTCTGAAACTTATCTCTGAGGATATTCAGGTCATTCCGAGAACTTCTGTTTTCTACACATAAAACAACATCATGGCAGTTCTTCTAAAAACAGCGTCAGTCCGGGTTAGTTTCATTCAAATCATGCAAGTTAGAGTCCAAAACAAGGGCAAAAGTGTTTGGAAAAGTAGATACATTGGAGACGTATCAACTCCCCCAAGCTTAAACCTTTGCTTGTCCTCAAGCAATTCAGTTGATAAACTGAAAGTGATAAAGAAAAACTTTTACAAACTTTGTTTGCTCTTGTTGTTGTAAACATGCAAAGCCAGCATTCAGGTTTCAGCAAATATTATGAACTAACCATACTCACAATAACACCTCGGTCTCACAACTACTCATATCAATGGCATAATCAGCTAGCGAGCCATAATAATAAAACTCGGATGACAACACTTTCTCAAAACAATCTTAACATGATATAACAAAATGGTATCTCGCTAGCCCTTTCCGAGACCGCAAAACATAAATGCAGAGCACCTTTAAAGATCAAGGACTGACTAAACATTGTAATTCATGGTAAAAGAGATCCAGTCAAGTCATACCCAATATAAACCAATAGTAATACATGAAAATAACAGTGTGCTCTCCAGCGGGTGCTTTTTAATAAGAAGGTGATGACTCAACATAAAAGTAAATAGATAGGCCCTTCGCAGAGGGAAGCAGGGATTTGTAGAGGTGCTAGAGCTCGATTTTAAAATAGAGATTGAATAAAATTTTGAGCTGCATACTTTCACTGTCAATGTAACGACTATGAGATGGTTGTATCTTCCATACTACATGCATTATAGGCAGTTCCCAAATAGAATGGTAAAAGTTTATACTCCCCCACCACCAACAAGCATCAATCCATGGCTTGCTTGAAACAACGAGTGCCTCCAACTAACAACAGCCCTGGGGGAGTTTTGTTTAATTATATTGATTCGCTTTGATCTTTTTGGATCATTGGACTGGGCATCCCGGTTACCGGCCCTTTCTCATGAATGAGGCGCAGAGTCCACTCCTCTTGAGAATAACCCACCTAGCATGGAAGATATAGGCAGCCCTAGCTGAAACATGAGCTGCTCGAGCATACAAAACAAAATTTCATTTGAAGGTTTGGAGTTTGGCACATACAAATTTACTTGGAACGACATGTAGATACCGCATATAGGAAGGTATGGTGGACTCATTGGAATAACTTTGGGGTTTAAGGAGTTTGGATGCACAAGCAGTATTCCCGCTTAGTACAGGTGAAGGTTAGCAAAAGACTGGGAAGCGACCAACTGAGAGAGCGACAACAGTCATAAACATGCATTAAAATTAATTCACACCAAGTACAAGCATGAGTAGGATATAATCCACCATGAACATAAATATCGTGAAGGCTATGTTGATTTGTTTCAACTACATGCGTGAACATGTGCCAAGTCGAGTCACTCAATTCATCCAAAGGAGGATACCATCCCATCATACCACATCATAATCATTCTAATAGCATGTTGGCACACAAGGTAAACCATTATAACTCATAGCTAATCAAGCATGACACAAGCAACTATAATCTCTAAATGTCATTGCAAATATGTTTAATTCACAATAAGATGAATCAGGAACGATGAACTCATCATATTTACAAAAACAAGGGAGGTCGAGTTCATACCAGCTTTTCTCATCTCAATCAGTCCATTATATATCGTCATTACTGTCTTTCACTTGCACGACCGAATGATGTGTATAATAATAATAGTGCACGTGCATTGGACTAAGCTAGAATCTGCAAGCATTCAACTCAAGAGAGAAGACAAAGTAATATGGGTTCTAAGTTAAATAAACAATCATGCATATGAGAGCCGCTAAACATTTTCAATATGGTCTTCTACTCTCGACCCCCAAAGGAAAGAAAAGAAAATAAAACTATTTACACGGGAAAGCTCCCAACAAGTAAAAGAAGAACGAGAAATCTTTTTGGGTTTTCATTTTAATTTCTACTATAAGCATGGAAATTAAACTAACTAGTTTTTTTGGTTTTTCTTGAAGTTTATCAAACACACAAGAAGAAAACTAGAAAATGAAATTAAACTAGCATGGATAATACAATGAAAGAGTATGAGCACCGACGACTAGAATAGTGTGTGAACATGAATGTAAAGTCGGTGAGAAATACGTACTCCCCCAAGCTTAGGCTTTTGGCCTAAGTTGGTTTAATGCCAAGGGTAGCCTGGCTGATATTCGTAGTTGTAACTGGGTTCGTACTGAGATGCAGCAGCAAATGCCTCCTGAGCTGCGGCATGTTGGCGAGCCGCCTCCGCTCTCCCCTCGTGTTCAGCTGCTTCCTCCCTGGTAACAACATATCTTCTTTTTGCCTGGTAATCAAAAAGGAAAGGAGCAGGAAGAGTAACATGGACAGCGCTATGTCTGTCAAAGATTAGTCAATACTGGAGGAATTGTTCGTTCCTCTTAAGAAAATGATGTTGGACCATAGCGTCATAATCTAAATAAGCAGGAGGTAACATCATATCCCCCTCTCGTGGGGCTATACCAAGATAATTTTCCACACGGGTCGCATAAATTCCTCCAAATAAATCTCCAACTCTACCATTTTTATGCAACCTACGTGCAACTATTGCCCCCAAGTTATAATCTTTATAACCTAACACAGCACTCTTGAGGACACAAAGATCAGGCACACACATATGGCATGCTTCATCTTTATAGTTAATGCATCTACCAATGAAGAGAGCAAAATAATGTATAGCAGGAAAATGAATGCTCCCTATGGTAGCTTGTGCAATATCCCTAGATTCTCCCACAGTAATACTAGCAAGGAAATCTCTAAATTCAGATTTGTGGGGATCATTAATATTGCCCACTGTGGAAGTTTTCAAGCAGTTGTAAAATCCTATAATTCCGTGGTATAAGATGTATCATGGATATAAAATAGGACACTCAGAGAATTACGTGTGCATTTATATTTAAACCTTCGCACAAATGAATCAGTCAATTGATAGTACTGAGGACACTTATCTTGTCAGAAGTCCTCCAGATCAGCATTACGCATATACGCGTCAAATTCCTCCTTAAAGTCTGCTTCGACCATAAAATCATCTGATGTCCACTCACAAGCTCGTACTTCTGCATCCCTCGGTAGTTCATCGTCTTGCTCACGCATAGCAATCCTGGGTCCTTTCTTTACTGAGGAACCACCTTGGTACATTCTCCTAGACATAATTCTTTTTCTGAAAAATTTCTGAAATTTTAGTAACTTCAAAAACAAAGTGAATAAAACTAAACAAGATTGATAGCAACTACTCCTACAAGTGCCTAGAGCCTATATCATGCATTAGAATTACTTAGAACCTCATAAATTTAACATGCAAGCTCAAGAACAGGGTCACCAAGGCAGCAAGGATTTGCAATTAATAAAGCACAAGAACAAAAACTAATTGGACCAATGGAGGAGTCATATACCAAGCAACAATCTCCCAAAGAAGTTTTGTGAATGGAGCTTTGAGCAAGGAGATCGAAAATCGCAGCAAAATGAGCTAGAACTCGTGCTTGAGCTGGATGGGGATTTTTTTGGGAAGAAGATGGAGTGTGTGGGTGCTGGCATAAGTGGAGGAGGTCCACCAGGGGCCCATGAGACAGGGGGAGCACCCAGGGGGTGTGGGCGCGCCCTCCACTCTCGTGGCATGGTGCTTGCCCCTCCTGTAGTGATTTCAGTGCCTAAAATCCTCAAATGTTCCATAAAAATCATACTAAATTTGTAGGGCATTTGGAGCACTTTTATTTTTGGGATATTTTTCATTCCACGGATAATTCAGAAAACAGACAGATAATACTATTTTTGCTTTATTTATTTTAAATGACAGAAAGTAAAAAGAGGGTACAGAAGGTTGTGCCTTCTAGTTTCATCCATCTCATGATCATCAAAATGAATCCACTAACAAGGTTGATCAAATCTTGTTAACAAACTCATTTCGAATAACACGGAACCGGAGAAATTTCGAATAACACTAAGTTACCTCAACGGGGATATGAACATCCCCAACCATAAGAATATCATACTTTTTCTTGACAGTAGGGAGAGGAAATTCAAAACCTCCAATAATGATTGATGGAATTTTCTCAATAGAATTTATGCTATGAACTTGAGGTTGTTTCCTCGGAAAATGTACCGTATGCTCATTTCCGTTAACATGAAAGGTGACATTTCCTTTGTTGCAATCAATAACAACACCTACAGTATTTAAAAAGGGTCTACCAAGGATAATCGACGTATTGTCGTCCTCAGGAATATCAAGAATGATGAAGTCCGTTAAGATAGTAACATTCGCAACAACAACAGGCACGTCCTCACAAATGCCGACAGGTATAGCAGTTGATTTATCAGCCATTTGCAAGGATATCTCAGTAGGTGTCAACTTACTTAATTCAAGTCTACGGTACAAGGAAAGAGGCATAACACTAACACCGGCTCCTAAATCACATAAAGCAGTTTAACATAATTTCTTTTTATGGAGCATGGTATAGTAGGTACTCCGGGATCACCAAGTTTCTTAGGTATACCACCCTTAAAGGTATAGTTGGCAAGCATGGTGGAAATCTCAGCTTCAGGTATTTTCCTCTTATTAGTGATGATATCTTTCATATATTTAGAATAAGGGTTTGTTTTAAGCATATCGGTTAAGCGCATGCGTAAGAAAATAGGTCTAATCATTTCAGCAAAACGCTCAAAGTCCTCATCATCCTTTGTCTTGGATGGTTTAGGAGGAAAAGGCATGGGTTTTTGAGCCCATGGTTCTCTTTCTCTACCATGCTTCCTAGCAACAAAATCTCTCTTATCATAACGTTGGTTTCTTGATTGTGGGTTATCAAGATCAACAGCAGGTTCAATTTCTATATCATTATTTTTGCTAGGTTGAGCATCGACATGAACATCATTATTAGCATTATCATCAGGTTCATATTCATCTTTGGATTGTGTTTCAGCATCAGAGATAGAAGTATCATTAGGATTCTCATGTGTTTCTACATTAGGTTCACTAGAAGCATGCAAAGTCCTATCATTCTTCTTCTTCTTCTTCTTAGAAGAACTAGGAGCATCTAGATTATTATTCTGAGAATCTTGTTCAATTCTCTTAGGGTGGCCTTCAGGATACAAAGGTTCCTGAGTCATTTTACCAGTTCTAGTAGCCACTCTAATAGCAAAGTCATGTTTATTATTTAGTTCATCTAGCAATTCATTCTGAGCCTTAAGTACTTGTTCAGCTTGAGTGGCAACCATAGAGACATGTTTACTAGTGAGTTTAAGTTCACCTTTAACTCTAGCCATATAATCACTCAAGCATCCAATCATATAAGTATTTATTTTCAATTATCTACCAACACAATCATTGAAATTTGCTTGTCTATCCATAAAGTCATCAAATTCATCTAAGCATGGGCTATGAAATTTAGTAGAGGGAATTTCAACTTTATCATATCTATAGAGAGAATTTACCTTTACTACCTGTGTCGGGTTATCAAGACAATGTGTTTCTTCAACATGTAGTATATTAAGACCATGTATTTCTTCGATAGGAGGTAAATTCTTAACGTCTTCACCTTTAGTAAGTTTTTATTTCATTGATTTCTTTGCCTCTTCCATATCTTCAGGACTGAGAAATAGAACGCCTCTCTTGTTAGGAGTGGGTTTAGGAATAGGCTCAGAAGTTGGCTCAATTGTTTCAGTAATTGCCTCAGGAATTGGCTCAGGAAGAGTCCAATTATTTTCATTTGTCAACATATTGTTCAATAATAATTCAGCTTGGTCGACTGTTCTTTCCCTGAAAACACAACCAACACAACTATCCAAATGGTCCTTGGAAGCATCAGTTAGTCCATAATAGAAGATATCAAGTATTTCATTTTTCTTAAGAGGATGATCAGGCAAAGCATTAAGTAATCGGAGAAGCCTCCCCCAAGCTTGTGGGAGACTCTCTACTTCGATTTGCACAAAATTATATATTTTCCGCAAGGCAGCTTGTTTCTTATGAGCAGGGAAATATTTAGCAGAGAAGTAATAGATCATATCCTGGGGACTACGCACACAACCAGGATCAAGAGAATTAAACCAAGTCTTAGCATCACCCTTTAATGAGAACGGAAATATCTTAAGGATATAATAATAGCAAGACTTCTCATCATTAGTAAACAGGGTGGCTATATCATTTAACTTGGTGAGATATGCCACAACAGTTTCAGATTCAGTGCCATAAAAAGGATCGGATTCAACTAAAGTAATAATCTCAGGATCAACAGAGAATTCATAATCCTTATCAGTAACAAAGATAGGTGAAGTGGCAAAAGCAGGGTCATGTTTCATTCTAGCATTTAGAGTCTTTTATTTCAGCTTAGCTAACAATTTCTTAAGATCTGATCTATCATTGCAAGCAAGAAAATCTCTAGCAGTTTCTTCATCCATAACATAACCCTCAGGAACAACAGGCAATTCATAATTAGGAGGAGAACCTTCATCATCACTTTCATCAATAATTTCATTTTCAATAATTTCATTTTCAATAATTTCATTCTCCCTAGCCTTAGTAAGTTTTTCATCAAGAAATTCACCTAATGGCACAGTAGTATCAAGCATAGAAGTAGTTTCATCATAAGTATCATGCATAGCAGAAGTGGCATCATCAATAACATGCGACATATCAGAATTCATAGCAGTAGCAGGTTTAGGTGTCGCAAGCTTATTCATAACAGAAGGAGAATCTAGTGCAGAGCTAGATGGCAGATCCTTACCTCCCCTCGTAGTTGAGGGATAAATTTTAGTTCTTTGATCTTTCAAGTTCTTCATAGTGATCAGCAGATATAAATCCCAAGTGACTCAGAGAATAGAGCTATGCTCCCCGGCAACAGCGCCAGAAATTAGTCTTGATAACTCACAAGTGTAGGGGATCGCAACAGCTTTCGAGGGTAGAGTATTCAACCCAAATTTATTGATTCGACACAAGGGGATCCAAAGAATATTCTTAAGTATTAGCAGCTGAGTTGTCAATTCAACCACACCTGGATAACTTAGTATCTGCAGCAAAGTATTTAGTAGCAAAGTAGTATGATAGTAATGGTAACGATAGCAAAAGTAATATTTTTGGGTTTTGTAGTGATTGTAACAATAGCAACGGAAAATTAAATAAGCGAAGCACAATATATGAAAAGCTCGTAGGCTTTGGATCAATGATGGATAATTATGTCGGATGTGATTCCTCATGTAATAGCTATAACCTAGGGTGACACAGAACTAGCTCCAATTCATCAATGTAATGTAGGCATGTATTCCGAATATAGTCATACGTGCTTATGGAAAAGAACTTGCATGACATCTTTTGTCCTACCCTCCCATGGCAGCGGGGTCCTAGTAGAAACTAAGGGATATTAAGGCCTCCTTTTAATAGAGAACCAAACCAAAGCATTAATACATAGTGAATACATGAACTCCTCAAACTATGGTCATCACCGAGAAGTATCCCGATTATTGTCACTTCGGGGTTGTCGGATCATAACACATAATAGGTGACTATAGACTTGCAAGATAGGATCAAGAACACACATATATTCATGAAAACATAATAGGTTCAGATCTGAAATCATGGCACTCGGGCCCTAGTGACAAGCATTAAGCATAGCAAAGTCATAGCAACATTAATCTCAGAACATAGTGGATACTAGGGATCAAACCCTAACAAAACTAACTTTATTACATGGTAAATCTCATCCAACCCATCACTGTCCAGCAAGCCTACGATGGAATTACTCACGCACAGCGGTGAGCATCATGAAATTGGTGATGGAGGATGGTTGATGATGACGATGGCGACGAATCCCCCTCTCTGAAGCCTAGAACGGACTCCAGATCAGCCCTCTCGAGAGGTTTTAGGGCTTGGCGGCGGCTTCGTATCGTAAAATGCGATGAAACTTCCTCTCTGATTTTTTTTTCTCCACGAAACGGAATATATGGAGTTGGAGTTGAGGTCGGCGGAGTTGCAGGGGGCCCACGAGACAGGGGGCGCCCAGAGGGGGTGGGAGCTCCCCCCACCCTCGTGGACAGGGTGTGGGCCCCCTGGTCTTCATCTTTTGCCAGTATTTTTTATATTTTCTGAAACTTATCTCCAAGGATTTTCAGGTCATTCCGAGAACTTCTGTTTTCTACACATAAAACAACATCATGGCAGTTCTGCTGAAAACAGCGTCAGTCCGGGTTAGTTTCATTCAAATCATGCAAGTTAGAGTCCAAAACAAGGGCAAAAGTGTTTGGAAAAGTAGATACGTTGGAGACATATCAACCACTACCGGGCAGGGGTGGGTGAAAGTCCGAGAGGGACAGTGTAGTGTGGCTCTGTTACGAGGAGAAACTAGCGAACTTGATCGGGGAAGAGACAACACCTAGAAATGGTGACATTCACAATGAAAATGGTGACATTCACCGAGGCGAATTGCATCATGTTGGGCCTTGCCCCCTTGAAAATGCTGCCCCCGACCTTGGCGACGATGGGAAGTAATGGGATGAAGACATATGGTGGGGAGCAACTAGTGCTTTTCCCAAAGCGCAAAATGTCATCAGTTTACTAAAAAAATGTTGCCAATCAACTTTTCTTTCCCTATGTAACCACTTTGTAATGCAATGTTTGTTGAAATATGGGGTGGGCTTTAGGCCCATCGAACAATTTCAGAAAAATCTCTAAGGGCCCATGTGGGTTTATTGGCACTAGGTGGAGATGGGAAGTTTAGTCCCACCCCGGAAGTGGAAGAGGAGTTGGACCTCCTTATAAGGGTGGCTCTTCTACATGCTATTGGAGTTTGAGAAGAGAAGAGGCCCTCGCGCGCTCCTCCTCCATCGCCCGCCACCATGCGCCGCTCCGCGCCGCGCCGCGGATTGTGGGAATGAGTCAAGCCGAGCTCACGCCTATGCGCTTATTTTTGCCAACAGCTGGGCCACGATCTGAGATGTCGGATCATGGGCTGTCACGGACTCGGACGTGGGTCGAGCCCACGTCTCTCCACGCGGTTGCGCCTATATAAGTGAGCGGTGTCTCCTAACCCTAGCCGCCACGAACAAATCACATCTTCTTCCACGCGAACCACCCACTGTCATTCTTCTGCTGCTGCTACCTCCGGTGACTCCATCCCGTCCACCGCGTACACGGTCGACGGGAGAGCAGGTCTCCGAAACCCCTCCTTTCCAATTCCTGTATAGGAGAGGGGCGAATAGGTTTTTGGGAAGCGACTACGTGACTGCTCGCCTACGATCCACTACTTCCTCTATGTATGCGCCGTCTTCGTCATCACCATGTCCACCGCCGCCGAACGTGCCGCCGCCAAGAAGACCGAGGCCGGCAAGAAGGCCGCCGAGGATGCCGCTGCTACAGTCACCGCCACCGCGACTTCTGCCTGGCCTAATGGAGGGTATAACACATTTATCCCGCTCATGTTTATTTTCATATTAGCAGTACTAGCAGTATGTGTAGATTTGTCTACTATTTGCTTAGTACGTGCATGTTTACATCAGAGTCAGTATGTTGTCAATTCAGTCAATGCCATGCTAGTGATTTATCTATCGATTAAATTAGTCAAAAATTTGCATATTTACTCAGCAATCCAAAAACCTATTATGTGTAGGAATTTTTTGGCAAGTGGCTTTGCCGCTGCACTAAAACTGGATAAGTTTACCAGTACATACTTTAAGTGTTGGCAGATTAAGACCACTTTATGGCTCACGGCTGTGAACGTGTTCTGGGTCACCGGTGTCTCCATGGGAACGATTTCTCCTGAACAGGAGAAGGCGTTCAGGGAGGCCACCATTGTGTTTCTCGGAGCAGTTCTTAGCGTGATCGGAGATAAATTGGTCAACACATATTTACATGTGCATGTCGCCAAGGACTTGTGGGAGGCGCTCGAATCTAAGTTCGGGGCCACCGACACAGGGAGCGAGATGTATATTATAGAGCAGTTCCACGATTACAAGATGGTTGAGAACCGTCTTGTATTGGAGCAAGCTCATGAGATAATATACATCGTTAAGGAGCTTGAGCTGCTGAAGTGCGAGTTACCGGGCAATTTTATCGCGGGCTTCATAATCGCTAAGCTCCCAAATTCCTGGAGGAACTTTGCCACCACTCTGAAACATCAGAGGCGTGAATTCTCTGTGGAGGATGTCATTGGCCATCTGAGTGTTGAGCAGAATTCAAGGGAAAAGGACTCGCATGGAAAAGGGGCCGAAGGGACTTCTGTCGCCAACATGGTGAACCAAAGGAACTTCAACTCCCACAATACCAAGGGAAAGAATGGTGTCCAATAGAGTACTGACTTTAAGAAGAAGGGTAAGAAGACCTTCAAGAAGAACAAGAAGGATGAGGGCTGCTTTACTTGTGGTTCGGTTGAACATTGGGCCAACAAGTGCCCAAACAAGTTTAAGAAGTCAGGACAGGACTCCAAGTCCGTCAACATGATTGTGGGAAACAATGAGAATGGCGCATCTGGGTATGGTAATTTATTTGTTGTCTTTTCAGTGTTTCAGCCCAACGATTGGTGGGTGGACACGGGTGCAGGTGTTCATGTGTGTGCTGACATTTCATTGTTCCCTTCTTACCAGGTCACAGGCCACGGGTCCGTATTGATGGGGAATGGCGCGAGTGCTTCTGTTCATGGTGTTGGCATGGTGGATCTGAAGTTTACTTCGGAAAGGATCGTGCAGCTGAAGAACGTGCAGCATGTCCCCGCCATCAAGAAGAACCTCGTTAGTGGCTCCCTTCTATGTAGAGAAGGGTTTAAGTTGGTATTCGAGTCTAATAAATTAGTTGTTACTAAGTATGGACTATTTGTTGGAAAAGGTTATGAGAGCGGAGGGATGTTCCTCCTTTCCCTCGCAGATTTTTGCAATAAAGTCGTGAACCATATTCATTCGAGTGTTAATGAATCTAAAGTTTGGCATTCACGTCTTTGTCACATTAGTTTCAGTGTTATGACGCGGTTAGCCAAGTTGGATTTAATCCATAGTTTCACTTTAGCCAAAGGTTTTAAGTGCCTTTCATGTGTGCAAGCTAAGCAACCTCGCCAGCCTCATAAGGCTGCGAAGGAGAGACACTTGGCACCATTAGAGCATCTCCAGCCGTTGGCCCCCCAGGAGGGGCTAAAAATCGCCCCCTGGGGGCGCACCGGCGCTAACCCGCGCACTGGGGGCGTGATGGCCCCCAGTCATGGCGCCCATGTTATTTTGAAAATTTTAAACACGGCACAAACATGGCGCAAATTCATTGCAAACTTCGGCAAGTTCGTTCAAACTTAAACATATTTTCCAAAAAAAGGAAAAACTACTAGGGGCCGCCACTCGCCGTCTCCATCGCCGCTCCTCGCCGTCTGCCTCGCCGCTCCCCGTCTTCCGCCGCCCGCCCTCGCATTTCTACATGTTGAGGAGGTTGTAGAACCGCGTGTAGTCGCCACCGTCGTCGTCATCGGCGGTGGCGGCGTCGGCGTCACCGCCTCCGTCGACGTTGTCCCTGCTGCATCCCTCCCCCGGTTGGCGCGGCGGGTTGGAAGGTCCGGGGGCATCCTCGTCCTCGTCGCTGTTCAGGATGATGACGCCGTGCTCGTCCTCGTGCCCGCGCTTGCGGGCTTCGATCTCCTCCAGGGCCCGGCGCTGCCGAACCATCTCGTCAAGGAGGTAGTCGCCCCGCGCTCACTGCAGGGCGTCCTCGTTAGAGAAGCCGCGCCGGGCTATCTCCTCATACTCCGCGGGGAGGCTGAGCTTCGGCTTGGGCTCGACGAGGACGACGCGGCCGGATGGGGGGGTGGAGTCGCCGATGCGGACGCCGGAGCTGCGGGTGCGCGCGCTGACCGGCGTGTCCTGTGGCTCCGGCTTGACAGGGCGGAGGCAGGAAGAGCCCGACGAGCGGCCGAACGAGGAGCAGGACGCGCCGGGCCGCTCCATACGCCTCGGCGTCCAGGAGCCCCCACGGTGGCGTGAGAAGGCCGGGGGAGCGGGGTTCTCGAGGCACGGCGTGTTGCCGCCCTCTATGTACTCGAGGAAGGCCTCCAACGTGCGGCCGGGTATGCCCCATCACCGGCGCCGGCCCTCCGAGTTGAGCCTGCCGGAGGGCACGATGTCGTTCGTCGACTCGAGCTGCTCGGCGTGTCGGCGGCGGAAATAGGGCTCCCAGAGCGGGCTGTCGGGGGTGTACCGCGGGCCTTCCCTCGCTGCCCGTGGCAGGGACGCGCGGATGCGTGCGATCTCCGCACGCCGCGCCGCCCCGGTGGGTGGTGGTGGCACCGGCACGCCGCCGGCGCTGATCCTCCATGCCCCGGGCACCCGCATGTCCGGCGGGGCCGGGTACTCAGCCTCGAAGAGGAGGCGAGCCTCGTCCTCGTGCAGATGGCGGCGCCCGAAACCATTCGCCATCGCCTGGGAAGCGCTTGGCCATCCTTCTGAGCTGGAGACGGCGAGAGGAGGAAGAGGGAGAAGTGGGCGCGTCGGCGGTGTAGTGTGTGTGCGTATCTCCGGCGTGCTGGTTCTCGGCTTATATAGGCGGAGGCGCCGCGCGGTAGGCTTGGCCGGCGCGTTACACATGACGGGAGGCGTGGCGGGCGAGGGGACGCGCGTCGCCCGGACTTCACTGCGCCGCCCGTGAGGCATCAATGGAGGCTGACCGGCGCGGCAGCACGCGCAGCTTTGGCATTGATTCGCCGCGGGAAACGAGGCGATGAGGACGACGAAGCGGCGAGAGAAGAGTCGAGTCGCTGACGCGGCTGGCCCACGGTGCTTTCGCTCCAAAAAATATTCGCCCGGCGCTCCCGAGCGCCCCCCGGCACGACGGGTTCAGGTTGGGTCCGCCGGCGCCAATTTCGGCCCGAGCCGGCGAAATATGGGCCCCTGGGGGCGTGACTAGGCCGATTTTTTGGCACCGCCGGCCGAAAAGTCGCCTGGGGGCCTTGTTGGGGGCGCGGCTGGAGATACTCTTACAACTCATACATTCTGATCTTTGTGAGATGAATAGTGTGTTGACTAAAGGTGGAAAGAAATACTTCATGACATTGATAGAGGATTCCACTAGATATTGCTATGTGTATCTGTTAAATACTAAAGATGAGGCTCTACACTACTTTAAAATCTATAAGGCAGAAGTTGAGAATCAACCTGAAAAGAAAATTAAACAAGTCCGGTCAGATCATGGTGTGGAGAGTACTTCTTGAGTGAGTTTGATTCCTTTTGTGCGGAACACGTCATTATTCATGAGAGGACGCCTCCCTATTCTCCCCATTCAAACGGGGTTGCCTAGCGGAAAACCCGTACTCTAACTAATTTGGTTAACGCCATGTTAGATACATCGGTTTTATCCAAAGCACGGTGGGGGGAGGCTATATTGACGGTATGTCATGTCCTGAATAAAGTTCCGACAAAGGATAATGAGATCACTCCCTATGAGAAATGGGCGAAGAGAAGGACAACACTCTCGTACTTGCGTACTTGGGGCTGTTTGGTGGAAGTCAATGTGCCGATCCCCAAAAAGCGTAAGCTTGGACCAAAAACTATGGACTGCGTTAATTTGGGCTATGCTAAGAACATCATTGGCTATAGATTTCTAGTAGTGAAATCTGAGGTACCTGACCAGAAGGTCAGTACAATTATGGAGTCTAAGGATGCTACATTCTTCGAGGATATTTTTCCTATGAGAGATATGCAAAGCACTTATAGACATGAATCTGAGGAGACTCCTGAGCGTGCCATTCCTATGGAATATTATGAATGAACACATGATGATAATCCTGAGGAGGAGGAGGAGGAAACCCTTGGTAGGGGCAAGAGACAAAGGACTGCAAAGACCTTTGGTGATGATTTCTTCGTGTACCTCGTGGATGATACTCCCACTTCTATTTCAGAAGCGTACGCCTCTCCAGAAGCTGACTACTGGAAGGATGCAGTCCATAGCGAGATGGATTCCATCATGGCTAACGAAACATGGGAGATCACTGAGCGTCCCTATGGTTGAAACCATTGGGATGTAAGTGGGTATTCAAAAGGAAGCTTAGGCCCGATGGTACGATTGAAAGTACAAGGCTAGGCTTGTGGCCAAGGGCTATGACCAGTAAGAAGAGGAAGATTTCTTTGATACTTATTCACATGTGGCTAGACTGACCATCATGCGAGTATTACTCTCGTTGGCGGCCTCGCACGGTCTTCTTGTCCACTAGATGGATGTTAAGACGTCTTTTCTGAATGGAGAGCTAAACGAGGAAATCTACATGCAACAGCCAGATGGCTTTGTGATAGATGGTCAGGAAAGAAAGGTGTGTAGGTTGCTGAAATCTTTATATGGCTTGAAGCAAGCACCTAAGCAATGTCATGATAAGTTTAATACAACTCTGACATCTGTTGGCTTCGTTGTTAATGAAGCTGACAAATGTGTATACTATCGCCATGGTGGGGGCGAAGGAGTCATACTGTTCTTGTATGTTGATGACATACTGATATTCAGAACCAAACTCAAAGTCATTGAGGAGGTCAAGTCATTTTTGTCTCGGAACTTTGAGATGAAGGACCTTGGTGTGGCTGATGTTATCTTGAACATCAAGCTACTGAGAGATAATGAGGGTGGGATCACACTTCTGCAATTCCATTATGTTGAGAAGGTGTTGAGCCATTTTGGATATTCGGACTGCAAACCATCTCAAACACCATATGATCCTTGTGTGTTGGTTTGAAAGTTTGAAGGCACAGTTAAGGATCAACTGACATACTTTTAAATCATTGGTTCACTCATGTACCTAGCAAGCGCAACGAGGCCTGAGATCGCGTTTGCTGTGAGAAAACTGAGCCGGTTTGTTTCCAATCCGGGTGATGTACATTGGCATGCTATTGAGAGAGTTATGCGCTATCTGAAAGGTACTATGAACTACGAACTTCACTATATCGGATACCCATCGATACTTGAAGGGTATAGTGATGCGAATTGGATCTCTGATGCTGATGAGATGAAGGCCACAACTGGGTATATGTTTACACTTGGAGGTGGCGCTGTTTCCTGGAAGTCTTGCAAGCAAACAATCTTAACAAGATCGACAATGAAAGCAGAATTAACAACATCAGACACATCTGGTGTCGAAGCAGGATGGCTTCGAGATCTTTTGATGGACTTGCCATTGGTTGATAAACCGGTTCCAGCTATCCTTATGAACTGTGACAATCAGGCTATAATCACCAAGGTGAAGAGTTCAAAGGACAACATGAAGTCCAACAAACACATAAGAATGAGATTAAAAGCTATCAGAAAATTAAGAAACTCCGGAGTGATAGCGTTGGAATATGTCCATATGGCTAAGAATCTGGCAGATCCCTTTACAAAAGGGCTATCACGTGTTGTGATAGATAGTGCATCGAGGGAGATGGGTATGAGACCCACATGAGTTGCCATGGTGGTAACCCAACCTATGTGATCGGAGATCCCGTGAAGTAGGACCTGAGAAAACAAGCCAGTGGTGAACTGAGGAGAGTAACTATATTAACCCACTTCGTTGGAGATGCAATACTCTTAATATTGTATGGTAGGATGACTACTGTCTTAACATGTTCCAAAGCTTATGTAAGAAAGATGCTATCCTACAGAGCGATCTTTGGAAGAACACACCTATGTGAGCCCGACTGCTGGTCATAGTCTATGAGATTGGGGTGATCTCTAGTAAGCTCATGAATAGGCCATGAGTGTAACTTATATGCTCCACCCGAGGGGTCAGCCTTCGGCAGCCTAGTACTAGTAAGACATGTGGTGAAACTTCTTTACGCCAAAATGACAATTTAAGGCATAGTCCATTGTTCAGTTGTGAAGGAGTGTAACTACTTGCTCTAGGTGAAGCTCAACCTTAACAGGTCTTCACTGAAACACTAGTATATCGAAACACCAATTGAAAAAGAGGACACAATGGGCTCTCGAGATCTGGTGGGGGATTGTTGAAATATGGGGTGGGCTTTAGGCCCACCAACAATTTCAAAAAAAATATCTAAGGGCCCATGTGGGTTTATTGGCACTAGGTGGAGGTGGGAAGTTTATTCCCACCCCGGAAGTGGAAGAGGAGTTGGACCTCCTTATAAGGGTGGCTCTTCTACATGCTATTGGAGTTTGAGAAGAGAACAGGCCCTCGCGCGCTCCTCGTCCGCCGCCCGCCTCGCCACGCCACGCCACACCTCGTCATGACGCGCCGTGAGTTGCGGGAATGAGCCGAACTCACGCCTATGCGCTTATTTTTGCCAGTCACTAACGGAGAGTTTCTGACAGCTGGGTCACGATCTGAGACGTCGGATTGTGGGCTGTCACAGACTCGGACGTGGGTCGAGCCCATGTCTCTCCACACGGTTGCGCCTATATAAGTGAGCGGTGTCTCCTAACCCTAGCCGCCACGAACAGATCACATCTGCTTTCACGCGAACAGCCCACCGTCGTTCCTTTGCTGCTGCTGCCTCCGGTGACTCCATCCCGTACGCCGCATACACGATCGACGGGAGAGAAGGTCTCTGAAACCCCGCCCTTCCGGTTCCTGTACGGGAGAGGGGCGACTAGGTTTTTGGGAAGCGACTACGCGACTGCTCGCCTCCGATCCACTACTTCATCTATGTCCGCGCCGTCTTCGTCATCACCATGTTCACCAACGCCGAACGTGCCGTCGCCGAAAAGACCGAGGCTGACAAGAAGGCCGTCGAGGATGCCGCTGCTGCTGTCACCGCCGCCGCGGCTTCTGCCTGACCTAATGGAGGGTATAACACATTTATCCCGCTCCTGTTTATTTTCATATTAGCAGTACTAGCAGTATGTGTAGATTTGTCTACTATTTGCTTAGTACGTGCATGTTTACATCAGAGTCAGTATGTCGCCAATTCAGTCAATGTCATGCTAGTGATTTATCTATGGATTAAATTAATTGAAAAATTGCTTATTTACTCAGCAATGTTTATGTCAAATTAGTGTTTTGATCTCTCAAATTGAGTGTGTGGAGGTTTGACTTGATGCAAATGAAAAAAAAAGGGAAAATATATGCAGGGCACATATGGCAACTCTCTGTAAATTGTTTCCGCACAACAACCCGGTAGCAGATGTGAAGCATGTGGATACAGCGACTATGATTCTGCCACAGTTGCTTTTAACATGAGTATTTATACCGCGGAAATCGAAACCAAACGTCGAATTTGTTACAGAATTTGAGACGCACGGTGCGTGCGCCCGGCTCGTCGACACGGCTGCCGCGTGCGAGAAGGAGCCACTCCGGGTTGCGCCTGCTCGCGCTCGGGGCCCGACGTGCAGGCGCGCACCTGGCGTTCCCGCGCCCACCCCTGCGGCCGACCACGAGACCGCCTCGCCATGACCGACTGGAGACGCTCGACTCAACTGGATGCCAGACGCTGATTCCCTCATGATCCGGTACGTGCCTACGTGGTGCCGTGGTGGACAGAGCGCTCGGTCGGGCAACTTCGTGCACCCGGCAATGGCAGGCATCATGGCGAGAGTACTCTCATGGCGACGACGTGGTGTTCAACGGTGCAGCGGCGTCGTCACCCCCATGTGATCATCCACAGGGTTCGCACTGAAGGCGAACTAGCCGGCCTACTGCTGCCCAGTTCAGACGCGGAAGCAAGTGCTCGGCGTGACCGGTGACCCGGGGTCGTCCGTCCGTCGTCGTTGCTAGTGCCGGGCGGTCCCGGGGTCGTCCGTCGTGGTCACCAGTGCCGGGCGGTGCGGCCTCGACCCTGACGCGACGCCCCGATCCGGTCACCGTCGCTGTCGGCGTCAACACGTCAGCGCGCACCAATTCGCGCCGAGAATTAATGGTGTGCATACACTGACCGGGCTAGCCCAAAAGGCGATTATTGCACGTTCGGCCGTGACAGACAGCACAGTAAGCATATGGCCTGTGGCTATAAGGTGCCTGGAATGAGCTATGGACTACCCTAGGTCTAGGAAATGATAGTTAGACTGTGACAGGATTGCGCATGTTGTACCAATCTTCTTCTAAATCCACAGCTGTTTTTCGAAAATAAGAGGATGAAACTTCAAGAAAGTCTTGGTGAAAGCATCAACTACAAATCCACCAAACTGTTGGTACTTTCTTCCAACCAAACTACACCATGACTTTCAACTAAAATCCATCAGAAAAAGATACCAAACCATGAAATCATCCCATTTGCCTACCTCCTCGGGCGAGCGACGGGCGGTACCCATAGGAATAGTAAGAAGTAGTGCAACATAACATAAACCCATGGCTACAAGATTCAACAAAATAAGCAAACATGATATGATAGGGATAGGGAATCTTCTTTCGATGTGTCAATTAGGCCAATAGATGGTGGCAGTCTTTCTGTGACATGATTTGCATGTTTGTTTCTTTTTCTTCTCCATATTTTCCTTCTTTGCTGCAATAATTGGACTATGTTGAGCTGTTTGCATTATCTTCATGCAAAGTCCTGGAAATCAATAAAATTCTTATTTCCGGAGATAAATATAGGGAGCATGTTATTTAAGATAAAGGAAATACTATTTTTTAAATAACAGAAGATTCTAGAAATACATATGCATGTTCTCTAAGTATCTGCATTTTTCAATTAAACAATACGATAATTTGCATACTACACAAGAAGACAAAATCTGCCCAAATATAGCAAAAAAACATATTTTTCTTAATTTTTACACCACATTCGATCATATATGTTACGGAAATTTCGAATATATATACTACACACGTGTTATGTGTATACTTTTAAAGTTTCATGGAAAAATATCTGTGGAACCCATCCAAAGCACTTCCTGGCCATTAGACTCACATTTACCCTAACTCCTATTTGGCACCGGTTGTACCGGTTCCAATGCTTTCGATAAAAGGCACACGTACCCTCCCCTTAATACATCTTGAATGGGCTCGCCCACCATCTTAAGCACAAGCGGAAAGCATAGGGCCTGTGGCTATATAAGGTGTGCTGAACGATCCATGGACTACTCTAGGCCTAGGAAAATGACCGTTAGATTGTGACAGGATGGGGCATGTTGCGTCAATATTCTTCTAAAGGTACCATTAGCTCAATGTTAGCTCTACATATTAGACTCACGTTGCATCACGGGAAAGAACGCGCAAAATGGAATTAAAAAAGCATTTAACCTTTTTTGTGTGTCTTAAAATCAGCGGAAGATATGTCGGAATTTAGAGAGAGAAAGAGACCTCCACAAACTAGAGAGGAGTTTAAAAAAATTCATGTGAACTTTCAAAAATAAGAGGATGAAACTTCAAGAAAGTCTTGGTGAAAGCATCAACTACAAATCCATAAGCTCTCGACCAAACTGTTGGTACTTTCTTCCAACCAAACTACACCATGACTTTCAACTAAAATCCATCAAAAAAAGACACCAAACCATGAAATCATCCCATTTGCCTACCTCCTCGGGCGAGCGACATGCGGTGTCCATAGGAATAGTAATAAGTAGTGCAACATAGCATAAACCCATGACTATGTTGACACCAGATTTTGGCACGGTCAAGAACTTAATTAAGATGACCTCAAATGGAAAAGTGATCAAAATGAGAAACTTCCGTATCGTCAAAAGGAGAAACTTTGATATTTGGGCCATAGCCATCCGATCGCATCTCTAAGGCCGAAGTTGTGTTTGAAGCACTAAAGATTTTGTATTCAGAACACTATTCGGCTGATTACGCCCCCAAGATGGCCTCATATGAGAAAAGTTTCTACACATATTGTCTTCGTCTCGTCAAAACGATTGATTTTGATATAAGAAACGTCTAAATCAGAGTTTGTATGCAAAAATTAGAGCCAAAACAGTGTTCTGCATAAATCTGCCCCGGAAGTTCCGGGCAAAACTTCCGGGGAGGTTCCGGGCTAAACCGAAAGTTTGCACGCGGAGCACCCCGAAAACTGGAATTTTAACACTATTTGCAGATTTGCGGGGCCATTTTCGACATCAAGATGACCTCGGATGAAAAAGTGTTCAACTAATGAAGCCATATGCGACCTGCAGGAGCTGTGCAAGAGGGCAACTTGATGTAATTTTAGCCCGGAAGTTCCGGGCTGACCGGAAGTTCCGGCCCTCGTAGTCCGAGTTAGGTTATCTTTTGATGTTTTGGACGGGATTTGAGTCCTTTTCTTGTACGGAAAGTCCAGCCGCCTCATATATATGTAAGAGGTGACGACCGATTGAATAACAACACACAATCGATATATCAATCTATCATATTTTACCTTTATCTCTCTCCCTCGTTCTTCTTCTTCCTCGTTCTTCGTTCGTTCTTCTAGTTGCAGGGTGGCGATCCACGAGGCCCTAGGAGCGATCAGGTCGACCTAGGGCAACCCATAGCCGCCGCGCGCCCTGACGGGGTCCCTCCCGGGCGTGTGGGGTTTCGGGTCTACAAAAGCGCCCGCCGGATTGCCTGCGTACCGCGCTTCCGGACGGGTCTCCTTCGACGTGAGCTGCGGAGCATCACCCTCGGTGTTGGAGGTACACGGTGACGTGTTCGTGTGCGAACACACTTTTTGGCGACTCCGCTGGGGACGAAGCTTTGAACGGTCTCCGGCCTGTTCTTGCTACGAAGAGATCGTCATCTAGGGTTTGCAATCTACAAAGGTAATATGAAACTCAATTCCCCTTTGTAGATGCAAATAATTCGTATGTTGTTGCTAGGTCGCCTAATGAGCATAATGTATCGGCTAGCCCTAGTTTTATCAATCACGCATCTAATTATGCGCAAGGGCCGATGCAAAATAATCTTCATGCTTCAAATTCTAATGATTTTAGCAACTTACAACATATGTATCCAAACTCTCATGCATCAGCAACCCCAGAAATCCATATGCCGATGAACAACATGATGGGTTTGGTTAATCAATTTGAAACACCTCATGCTAAAATTTCCAATGGCATACAAGAAAGTGTTTCACCTTTTTATTCATCGGCAACTAATTTGCAATATGTGAATCCGACCTCGCCGATGGGTGGGAGAATTGGCCATGCTACTACTAGTTATTCGGCCAGTTACTCTCAACCGTCATATGCTACACCTCATGTTAGTAATTTTTCGGCACCATATACAACTGTAGATACTCATAATTCGGCTTCACACCTTCCTGGTTATAGCTGAATAAATGTAAATTTTACAGGAGCAGTTGTGCCCAATATTGTAGAGGATGAGGTAGTGGTGGCTGCATTGAAGAGTTTAGCCCAAAATAAGAGAATTAGTGCTCTTTGCCTTGAACAACATGAAAAGGGGCTATTTCCTGATTATGCCGCAATAAAAGCTAGAGTTTTGCAAGAAGATGAATCTTTGCCAATTGATAAAATTGGCGAGCAAAAGTATGGTCTTACAACAATGCATATGCCTTCACCTAGTACTACATCATATTATACACCCCCTACACAATTACAAAATTTCGGCAACACCCGTGTGTCATTGCTAAAAGAACCTAAAAGTATTGGGGGGCAATCATATCCGGAGTGGGCTGAAATTGAGAAAAAGCTTAAAGCTAATTTTGCCGCTCGCTGCCAGAAACAAATAGAAAAAGAATTGGCTCGGATAAAAGAAGCATTGCCAATTGGTAGTATCAATGAAAAGAAGGATGATTCGGAACATGGAAGTGCTTCGGTTGAAAAAGCCGAATCAAGTAGTATATATTCTGAATCCATCAAATCCAACGAGGCAAGCATTATTGAGAAAGGGCATGGCAAGCATAGGAAAACAACGGTGCTTGATTTTTCTGAGGTTAATGGAACCTACTTCCTGCCCTATGAGTTCCGTGCCGTAGAAACTGACAAGCCTCAAGGACAAGAACAAGTAGCCGAACAAAGTTCGGCTGACATGGATCTTCAAAGAAATGATGCACGGAATCAAGAAAAAGATGATGACAAGGTGTTGGGGAGCCATCCAAAGAAGGAGCAAGATGTTCTTCAAGTGGCACCACCATCATGCTCTCCCAACATATTTGAAGAGGTATGCATAGCGAGTAATTTACCTATTTTCAGATTTGGTCGCAACTTCATTATTGAAGCATCTATAAGAAATATTCTCATAAGTAATTTTGAAAGACCAATGAAGAAGGGTAATTTACTTGTTAGCAATAAAACTGTTATGGAACATATCGGTCAACCCATTGCGCCATTTATAAAGACCGATAATGACTTATTGTTACAGCCAAAGCTTTCCTCGTTGCTTTATCTAAAGTTTATATCTAGTTGGGTAGCTTTGCTTATTTCGTACTTGGCTTGCACTTGGTCTCAACTAAGGCATGTATGTTCTAAATATCTTCGTTTCAGAAATTTAAAGCCAAGGTTAAATTCTATTGAGAAAACCGATGCTAATATAATATCTTATCCAAAGACATCAGAGATATAGTGGAAAACACAATGCATAGCCGAATGGGGAGATTCCAAATTTGAACCATTCGTTTGCTTATCTCCAAAGCCGTTCAAACATCAAGATCGGCTAGAAAACAACAAGTATACCTTCAATTCAAGCATGTGTGATCAAATATTTGATTTGTTGCTAAAAAATAATTACATTACAATTCTTGATCACCATGTTAAGCCATCAATCCAAGGACGAATGTATTGTAAGTTGCATGATTCGTCCAAACATAATTTTGAGGATTGCAACATGTTTTGTCAAATAGTTAAATCGGCCATTGAAAAAGGACGATTGAAGTTTGTTGAAACACCCAGAGATGACCAGTCTATTCTGATTGGTCCCGATGGCAAAAAGTTTTTGCATCGACTACTTCAAGCCGATCCATTTAAAGAGAAGGTAAAAACTGCAGGTGATGGGATCAAGCTTTCAAGTAAAGAAGTTGTTGAAGAGCATAATGAACATAATCTTGAGGGTGACAATTCCATTGAAGCTATAATGGAGACGCCAAGGACTGGGGGCAGCAAGCAAATCCAGTGATCGATGAAAGCAAACCAAAGAAAAACAAAGGCCGAAATAAGCGCAAGTGTAAGAGATCAAAAATCACCTTCGCTGAGCTATTGGATAAATATCAGAAGAAGAGTGAAGAGAAGAATGCTTATCGGCCAAATCATGCAAAGAAACCAAGATCACCCCCAAGGCGCCAATATAAGGATCGGTATTGGCAAAGTGAGAATTTTTATGCAACATATTCATATCCTTATTTTGGGCCGCCAATGCCAATGCCGTGGATGCCTCCCTATGCTCATGTAGATCCATATCTATCATGGGACAGGTATGATACAAGGGCACATTCTCCATCTTATTTTAGACCATCTCACCAATATTATGCAGCTCCGAGAAAAACAAAATTTGAACAAACACATGTTAAAGACCGTTTCAATCATAAGGAATCGGTCCAGAGCTCAAGGAAGAAGAAAGAGGTGGTCAAGCAACTTTATCGTGTTAAAAGAGACGGTCGTAAGAGTGCAACTTCAGATTTGATCTCAAATGAAAAAGAGCCAATTAAAGCATTGACATTGGCTACTAAAGGCAATGAGACGAAGCAACCAATTATTGAGAGTCAAAGTGCAAAGCCTGAAGAAAAGAAGTTGATAGTGCATAAGGTAAAACAAGAATTGCCACTGCTTCAAACAAAATCACAGTCAGGGTGCCCACTCGGCTTATCATATTGGCAAAAGAAGAAATTACAAAAACTTAGTGCACAAGAACTTGAAGATAGGAACATGGCATGGGTTCCCAAAGGAAGTGCTCAAAATAAAAATTATGTGCAAGCTTCCATTACAATAAGTGCGGCAAATGTGAAGAATGAAAAGAGTGAAAACTATGAAGGACCAAGCCCAAGGTTTCAGCATCTTCGGTCTACACATTATCCATATTCTTTGACTATGCCATTAACGTTTATGCCATGAAATTTATCATCAGGTATGATTGGTAACCCTCAATGGGCTTATTTTAATCCATGGATGCAATATAATTTCTTACATCATGAAAGGGTATTACCAAGTCAATATACATTTGGTTAGCTACAAGTTTGTTGCTGATCCAAAGGGCCGAAATACTTGATTTGATATTACGTTTGTTTGTTTCGGCTATATGTGCTTAGAACGAAGTTTACATGGTAATGGCCGATAATTTACCTATCGTCCTAAGAGTATGTCAATGCATGGTCGGTGTAGTATTCTAACATCGTCCTTAGTTCGAATGGAGAACGAGACAATTACTATGGAGATTAGGTTTTGATAGTTGAATTCATAACAATGGTCATGGTGTTGGTGTTGTTTATATATCTCCATATAGTGCTGTTCTGTGAAGCCTCATGCCTCTTAAAATATTTATTGCACAATAATCAAAGCCGAATATGCGATGTTATTCGGTTTGAAACTTTTGCCATATGTGCTAAACATATTGAGGATTTTGGTGATTCGTTATGAGTACTGCAACAAATATCCAAGGGTTATCAATATTTTGACAAATCACTTATAGTTTATCTTTTGGTATGACTAGATGCAAGATTTACCTTGTGTTGCTTTAAAATTGTTCATATATCTAGACATGACAATTTGAAAGAGTTGGCATAGCAAGCATCCGGCTACTATGTTAACCATGGTGTATTGTATTTCTATCAATAGCCGATGCTAGGTTTTGTCAACATAGGTAAGGCCGAACCGAAGCCCACCGCTTCGGCCACTAATGAAACTTTTATGCAGGCGAAGTAAAGATTGGAGGAAGTTCATTCTTGATTATCTGCAAAGTCCTAGTGAAAGGGTGAACAATATGGTTCGGAAGATGGTTTTGATCTATGGAACCTTATCACCGGATTGTTATTGAAGTCGGGAAAGTTTCACCCAAGCTTGCATCAAAATATTCACACAAGCAATGGCCGATATATAAATATCGCCCTAAGAACATATAAATGGCTGATGGAGTTTTGACATCGTCCTTAGTAAAAGCATCATGCAAGTTATTTTTCGGCACACAAGCTTGCCGAAAAACAGGGGGGCATGTGTTGACACCAGATTTTGGCACGGTCAAGTACTTAATTAAGATAACCTCAAATGGAAAAGTGCTCAAAATGAGAAAGTTCCGTATCGTCAAAAGAAGAAACTTTGATATTTGGGCCATAGTCATCCGATCACATCTCTAAGGCCGAAGTTGTGTTTGAAGCACTGAGATTTTGTATTCAGAACACTATTCGGCTGATTACGCCCCCAAGATGGCCTCATATGAGAAAAGTTTCTACACATATTGTCTTCGTCTCATCAAAACGATTGATTTTGATATAAGAAACGTCTAAATCGGAGTTTGTATGCAAAAATTAGAGCCAAAACAGTGTTATGCATAAATCTGCCCCGGAAGTTCCGGGCAAAACTTTCGGGGAGGTTCCGGGCTAAACCGAAAGTTTGCACGCGGAGCACCCCGAAAACTGGAATTTTAACACTATTTGCAGATTTGCGGGGCCATTTTCAACATCAAGATGACCTCGGATAAAAAAGTGTTCAACTAATGAATTTTTCTACATTGCAAGGTCTACAACTTTGCTTTTGGGACCATCGCGATCCAAAGCCATATGCGACCTGCAGGAGCTGTGCAAGAGGGCAACTTGATGTAATTTTAGCCCGGAAGTTCCGGGCTGACCGGAAGTTCCGGCCCTCGTAGTCCGAGTTAGGTTATCTTTTGATGTTTTGGACGGGATTTGAGTCCTTTTCTTGTACGGAAACTCCAGCCGCCTCATATATATGTAAGAGGTGACAGCCGATTGAATAACAACACACAATCGATCTATCAATCTATCATACTTTACCTTTATCTCTCTCCCTCGTTCTTCTTCTTCCTCGTTCTTCGTTCGTTCTTCTAGTTGCAGGGCGGCGATCCACGAGGCCCTAGGAGCGATCAGGTCGACCTAGGGCAACCCATAGCCGCCGCGCGCCCTGACGGGGTCCCTCCCGGGCGTGTGGGGTTTCGGGTCTACAAAAGCGCCCGCCGGATTGCCTGCGTACCGCGCTTCCGGACGGGTCTCCTTCGACGTAAGCTGCGGTGCATCACCCTCGGCATTGAAGGTACACGGTGACGTGTTCGTATGCGAACAGACTATTAGATTCAACAAATAGGCAAACATGATATGATAGGGACAGGAAATCTTCTTTCGATGTGTCAATTAGGCGATTACATGATGGAAGTCTTTCTGTGACATGATTTGCCTGTTTGTTTCTTCTCCGTATTTTTCTTCTTTGCTGCAATAATTGGACTATGTTGAGCCGTTTGCATTATCTTCATGCAAAGTCCTGGATATGAATAAAATTCTTGTTTCTAGAGATAAATACAAGGAGCATGTCACTTAAAATAAAAAAAATACTATTTAAAAATTTTAAATATCAGAAGATTCTAGAAATACATATGCATGCTCTCTAAGTATCTGCATTTTTTCGTTAAATAATACGATAATTTGCATACTACACAAAAAGACAAAATTTGCCCAAATATAACTAAAGAGAAACATAATATACATTTTTTTTCTTATTTCTGTACACCACATACAATCATATATGTTACTGAAATTTCATACATATATACTACACATATGTTATGTGTATACTTTTAAATTTTCAATGAAAAAAAAATAACGGGCTCTGTGGAACCCATCCACGAGAAGCACTTCCTGGCCATTAGACTCACATTTACCCTAACTCCTATTTGGCGCCCTCTGTACAGGTTAAAGAACTTTCGGTAAAAGGCACACACA
>NC_041383.1:149163548-149211144 GCF_002162155.2 Triticum dicoccoides | reverse complement strand
AATACATTTTGAATGGGCCCGTCCACCATCCTATCCAACAGTTTTTTCTTTTTCGGTTTTCCGGACAGTTTTTATTCAGTTTTTTGTTCTTGTTTTAAATGTGTGGAATAAGTTGAAATTCAAAACTTTCTTCAAATTTTACAATATTTTCATGAACTTTTTCCCAAATTCGTGAATTTTTATTGCTTTTTGGGAAAGTTTTTCCTTAAATTCGTGAACTTCTTCTCAATCAAATACATGAAAAAAAATCAAATTCGTAAACTTTTTCTCAAATGTACGATTTTTTTTCCAAGTGAACGTTTCCCCTCAAAATCGTGAACTTTTCTTCAAATTCAAAACTTTTTCTCAAATGTACAATTTTTTTACCAAATTTGTGACCTTTTTCAAACTCATGAACTTTTGAAAACAGGTCAACAATAAGTCAATGGTCAATGATAATTTGTGATTTTTCCCAACTTTACGATTTTGTTCAAATCCACAATTATTATTTCGCAAACCTTTTTAATAAATTCTGAATTTCATGAAGTATTTTCAAATTATCAATTTTTTTTCATTTTTGTGAACTCATTTGGGGAAAAAAATTGGGCGAAAGTCAACTGTCCACCGGTTAAACCATTTTTTTCCCTGAAAACCGATAACCGATCGAACAGGCGAGCGAGTGGGGTGCGCGGGTCTTTGTTGGGCTGCAGCCCGCCTGACGCAGGTATCACGGGCCTTGCTGGAGCTTGAAGCAAGCCATTGGTTGGTGTTGTGCAGGGAGTAACGACATAATTGTTGGGCGCATCAGAGGAACAAAATTCTTCTGCTTTTCATATATGCAAATGCAATGGGGCAGCAACAACAGGTTTATCATGTCCTGTATGCGCAGAACTGAAATCCAGTTTTCTTAACAAGTGTATGCATGCACGCTGTTCTGAACCGAGTGGAGGTTTTCATATGTACTCTCTGTGAGGGGATTACTGTCTGTCACTGATGCAACGCTTTGATGTTTTTTTTACGCACGGAAGCCAATTTACAAATTCTACAAATATGCCCTAATTTGTGGCCAACATATAAACACACGGGACGGGAGGACACAGCTTTTCAGCATGCCATTTTGGCAATCAATCTTCAGACTTGATAAAACATCACAGGGTTTTGCTTATCCCCTAATTTCAGTGCAGTTGCTTATTTCTGTATCCAACATTACAGGGCTTTGCTTATTTCTTGTACTAGTACTATTTTGTACTGTAAAATCTAACAATCTGTGAAGCACTGAAGCTGCTGCTTCAAACTATGTGTTAGAGTAGCATTTCTTGCAGTCAGGGAGCGTTGTGCCTGCGAGGAAGGCCTGGACAAGCTGAAGCGCTCGCTGCGGCTGGTAGCTGGGGACCTCGTGGCCAGCTCCTCTCACCGTCACCAAGCTGAGGCCGCCCTTGTACTGCACCACGTATCCGCCCACCTCTCCGGCACCCTGAGTTGGATCGATCACAAGATTAAACAGGCCATTAGATCACGTTGGTGACTAGATTAGAGCAGGGGAAGAGCCAAGTGTGAGCACCTTGGTACTGCTGAACCAGGGCCTCCATTTCGCAGCCACGGGGAGCTGGAGCTGGTTGATGGAGTATCTGGTGGCGGTGACCGGCACGTTCCCGTCGGTGTCTCCGCTGCGAGGATCCGTGGTTAACTTTCATGCGTGAGCATTTGAAGAGTGCTGCTACCTTAGAACTGTAAAAACGTCTTATGTTTAGAGGCAGGGGGGGTATGATGCATGCGCACCTGTACACCCAGACTTTGATGTTGTTTTTCATCAGCTCCCGGATGATGGGCAAAACAGTTGCGGCGCTGTCCACCCAGCGCGTGAAGACCTCGCTGAAAATGGGCAAGAAAATAAACAGCGGTCATTCATAAACCGTTTGATTTGTTATGACTGGAATTTGATTTGTTTAGCCTTCATTTCGACGAACCATATTGTCTGCTTATAGTCCATGTGCAGAAAGTATATAACTGAGCTAGTTTGGACACTTGAGACTACCGTTCGTAGAAATTAGGACATGTGTATTGGTTGATAAGATGATCTAATCTTAAACTTGCCTTGTAATTTATATGACAATAAAAACATGATGTACAATGAATTATTTTTCTGTCTTATCTTTTGCACATATTTAAGGATATCTGGTTAGGGAAGATAAGAGATCATCCCTTAATTAAGAGAAGACAAACTTTTTTCTTTTCAGATTTTTTCTCCGTCTCAACATTTATCACATGTGGCACTTAATTAAGATAAAAGATAACATCATTATACATGTCCTAGGATGGGTACGCGATGAACATACCTGCAAGCTAACCAGGGGCGGTCGAGGCGGGTGACGTTTGCGTGGAGCGCCTTTTGAACATCTGGCTTGTTGAGGTAGGCCTCTACATAATTACTTGTGCACGTATCAAAGCTCTCGATCTGGAGGCACATAAAGTACAACCCAAGTCAACTTCACTACTCAATACTTCGAGAGAAAAGCGAACCAACCTGTGGTTGAGATGGTTAGGTGGACAGTGGTATCCCCAACCCACTAGGGTTCAAATCCTGAAGCTCGCATTATTTCTGGATTTATTTCAGGATTTCCGACGATACGCTTTCAGAGGTGCTCATAGGGGTAGGGTGTGCGTGTGTGCGTTCATAGGGGTGAGTGTATGCGTGTGTATATGAGCGCTTGTGTCTGTACTGATGCTAAAAAAATACTTCAAGAGAAAAAAAACTTATTTTTTACCTTCATTTAGTTTTACATATTTTGTTGTGGGAATCGACGTAAATCCACTCAAACAATGACAAGCTACCTCATCGACCATGATGAAAATTTCATAACCCGTCTAGGCATCAAGGCCACATGTTGTGAGAGTGGTTAATGTACTACGCATGAGATATCCCACGCATGTATTCACTATTCACCACCGCTTTAAGATCAGCGACATGTTTCCTGATTTTTGAATTATTTTATCTTATCTCAAAGTATTAGATGATGTTTCTTTAGGCTTTTTCTTGTTTCAAAGTGTAGCATAATGTTTCATTGTGTATCAACAAATCCACTCTAAAATAAGTGCATTCCTATTTTATTGATACACCGCGATAAGTAATTCGGGACGGAGGGAGTAGATAGCAGATACATGCACCAGATATCATTTCTTCGCACATTGTCACAATATGGTGAGCTGTGATCATGACCATGACATACCGAGGGGGTGATAGGCGGCGTGACGAGCCCTTCCGTCTGGCAGTTTGGCGCGTAGATGTTGTAATTGTCGATGTCACGGAGGCTCTGGACGACATCGTCGTTGGCTTCCTCGCAGAGATCATTCGACTGTGCGCCATTGGTGAAGTTGCAGTTTTGGTTGACGCCGGCGGCCGTCTCGTCGGAGATGAGCGCGTGCGTCCAGTAGAAGTCGAACGTGCCCTTCTTGTCCGTCCCCTCGTTGATCACCGCGTTCCCAATCTTAAGACACGGCACGCAACGCATCGCTTAGCATGCACAACTGATGATGATGATTCAGTAATGTGTAAGCTGGAGCTTGACGACGTGTACCATGACCCCTTTGAGGTTGATGGCCGGGGAGGCGTGGCGGAGGACGGCGTGGGCCAGCTGCGGCGCGAAGTGGCCGGCGTAGCTCTCGCCGGCGATGTAGAAGTCGCGGCCCTTGTACTCGGGGAAGCGCTCCATCCAATTGACCAGGAAAGCGTACGCGTCCTCCGCCGTCCGGTTGTCCCCGCTCCGGTCGTAGTCCGCCGTCGTGTTCGAGTACGAGTACCCCACCCCCGCCGGGCTCTCCAAGAACAGCACGTTCGCCGCTGAATTATTTAATCATCACCCGGTCACTCGCCAATGGATCATATCATTGCACATCGTGGAAGAGAAATGAGCGTGTAGGTGACCGTGCGTACCGTGGTTCCAGGAGTAGGGGTTGCGGTAGAGCGTCTTGCCGTCGCTCATGACGCGGAACGGGCCGAGCTCCTCCATGGCGCCGTACCCCAGCGACGAGCACCCGGGCCCCCCGTTGAGCCAGAGGAGGAGGGGCTTGCCCTTGGACGACGACCCGTCGCCGTTGCCGTTGCCGCCGACGGCCTCGGCGAGGTAGTAGAACAGGGCGCGGCCGGCCGGCGCGTCCACCGTCACGTACCCGGCGTACTGCGCGAAGTCCACGCCGCTCGGCTGCCCGGGCAGCGCCTCCACGCGGTCGGCCTCCTTGCGCCCGACCTCAGCAGCCGGCACCGGCCTGGATCTTCTGCTAGCCGTCGCCCTGCTCGGCCCCTCCACGGCCGCCAGCGACGACGACCGGCGTAGCCGGCGCAGGTGGTCGCCCTGCCGCGCCCTGGCCGCCGCTGCCGTGCCGCAGCCCAGCGCGAGGCATTGCACCAACACCAGAACCAACATCAGCATGGCCCTCCTCATGGTGCTCTGTTTCTCAGCTTCTGCCGGCACTGTTCTATCGGCTGGTGGCTGCACACTGGAGACGGCTGGGTGCTCGTGTAGTCGTGTCTGGTAGTGGTATTTATAGGGCGGGGATTCTCCCGACCACCAAGCTCGGTGTCGGAGAATTTCCTTCAAGATAGATGGGCTATCCACTAGGCGCAGTAGTGAGTAGTGACACTGTCTTTTTCTCTTTCGAAAGTTCAGTAGGCGGTACACTGTCAGGACCTAAAGCTCTGCATCTATCGTCGAGGGAGGAGAAACAGGACAGTCCCGGATTCACATAAGCAACGGTCCAGATGGAAGCTCGCAAGTGGAGTGGCATCCATCGGTCGGATTTTGATTTGATCCAACGTCGAAAGTTGAGAACAAGAGGGGAGATCCATTGAAGGCCTCCTTTGTCCATAGGATAGGATTATCATAGGAATAGAAATTTTGAAAAAATAAGATGACATGTATCTTAAATTTTATGAGTCGAAATAAAAAAGGAGGACCAAGTGTTATACGAAAAATGTGGAGGATAGAAACCAATCTCACGTAGGAATAAGAATCCATTCCTATGAACTAGAAGGCTCTAAAGAAAAATATTCGTATAATCCTATCCTATAGAATTATTATGAAATCCCTCCAAAGCAATGGAGGCCCAGGTGTTATTTGATAGAGTTATAGTCAAGTGGCACAAATGCCTCAATACAAAGAGGACAACGATGTAGCCATACAACTGAGCAACACTCAGTGCAACTATAAACAACCAACCGACTGCTACCCTATTTTGCTCACGGCAAATTGTCTGAAGAATAAACTCTATTCCAGCGTCTAGATGACTGTATGCTGAACGATCCAAGATGTCAGTATTGCTTCTCCTTAGGGTTTTTTGGTGGGCTTTTTTTGTTTTTGTTTTTGCGAATACGGGAAATTCTTGTGCTTTGTGAAACATGCTGTCCTCCACGTTCTCGACAAAGGATCTGGTTGCAATACAAGGATGCTGTGATGACTTGAAAACAGTATATGGGCGACTCTTAATTAGTTAACCTCAAAGAAGTCCTAATGGACGATCATTGTCATCTAGAAGTGTTGACATATGTGCAACAAAAAGATCAAACGGGGTGTCGTTAGCGGAAACGAGTTGAACATACTTTGGCCGTGGTGTTGAACCTGACCGCTGCTCCAGCTATTACTAACAATATCCCTAATGTTTCACACAAAAAAGTATATCCTAATGTAATTGGTTAGGTGAGCTCCCAATTAGGCAATTAATTACCACGTGATTTGGACGTGGGCATGGTTAGCTTTGGGGTTCCACTAAGTGGTTGTTTGGATAGCAGGCATAAGCCATGGGATATGGAAAACTGAGTATTTAGCTGCATTTTAGCAAAATCATTTCTTTCCACGAATACACTTTGGAGCGTATCATTTCATCGATAGAGAGCGAAAAGAGTAGAGGGGGTCGACATCCAAAGCTGCATGCGCACAAGGGCGTACCAACGGATGTCCCTAAGCAAGAGAACATCACACAGAATTAGAGACTAAATTTCTTTTTGAACATCAGTACAGACGTAAGCCCTCATACATACGCGCATACACTCACCTCTATGAACGCACACACGCACACCCTACCCCTATGAGCACCTCCGAGAGACTGAGCCGGCATGTCATCTTGAAATTTACGAAGTCACCGTAGGCGCCTCGTCATCGACGGGAACGTCTCCTCCCACTGAAAGCGCATCGCCGGAAATCTTGAAATAAATCCAGGAATAATACGAGCACCAGGGCTTGAACCCTGGTGGACTGGGGATATCACTGTCCCTCTAACAATCCAACCACAGGTTGGTTCGCGAATTAGAGACTAAGTTACAGGTGTTGGGGAACGTAGTAATTTTAAAAAAATTCCTACGCACACGCAAGATCATGGTGATGCATAACAACGAGAGGGGAGAGTGTTGTCCACGTACCCTCGTAGACCGAAAGCGGAAGCGTTAGCACAACGCGGTTGATGTAGTCGTACATCTTCACGATCCGACCGATCAAGTACCGAACCTCCAAGTTCAGCACACGTTCAGCTCGATGACGTCCCATGAACTCCGATCCAGCAGAGCTTTGCGGGAGAGTTTCGTCAGCACGACGGCGTGATGACGGTGTTGATGATGCTACCGACGCAAGGCTTCGCCTAAGCACCGCTACGATATTACCGAGGTGGAATATGGTGGAGGGGCACCGCACACGGCTAAGAGATCAATTGTTGTCCCTAGAGGTGCCCCCTGCCCCCGTATATAAAGGATCAGGGGGAGGGGACGGCCGGCCAGGAGGAGGGCGCGCCTGGGAGGAGTCCTACTCCCACCGGGAGTACGACTCCCTCTTTTCCTAGTTGGAGTAGGAAGGGGAAAGGAAGGGAAGGAGAGAGGAGGAAGGAAAGGGGGCGCCGCCCCCCTCCTTGTCCAATTCGGACTAGAGGGGGAGGGGACGCGCGGCCAGCCCTAGCCGCCCCTCCTCTTATCCACTAAGCCCATCTTGGCCCATTAAACTCCCCGGGGGGTTCCGGTAACCCCCCGGTACTCCGGTATATGCCCGAAACCTCCCGAAACACTTCGGGTGTCCGAACATAGTGATCCAATATATCGATCTTTACGTATCGACCATTCCGAGACTCCTCGTCATGTCCGTGATCATATCCGGGACTCCGAACTACCTTCGGTATATCAAAACACAAAAAGTCATAATACCGATCGTCACTGAACTTTAAGCGTGCGGACCCTACGGGTTCGAGAACTATGTAGACATGACCGAGACACGTCTCCGTGTTGGAAATATGCCCTAGAGGCAATAATAAATTAGTTATTATTATTATATTTCTGTGTTCATGATAATCGTTTATTATCCATGCTATAATTGTATTGATGGGAAACTCAGATACATGTGTGGATACATAGACAACACCATGTCCCTAGTAAGCCTCTAGTTGACTAGCTCGTTGATCAATAGATGGTTACAGTTTCCTGACCATGGACATTGGATGTCGTTGATAACGGGATCACATCATTAGGAGAATGATGTGATGGACAAGACCCAATCCCAAGCCTAGCACAAAGATCGTGTAGTTCGTATGCTAAAGCTTTTCTAATGTCAAGTATCATTTCCTTAGACCATGAGATTGTGCAACTCCTGGATACCGTAGGAATGCTTTGGGTGTGCCAAACGTCACAAAGTAACTGGGTGGCTATAAAGGTGCACTACGGGTATCTCCGAAAGTGTCTGTTGGTTTGGCACGAATCGAGACTGGGATTTGTCACTCCGTGTGACGGAGAGGTATCTCTGGGCCCACTCGGTAGGACATCATCATAATGTGCACAATATGACCAAGGGGTTGATCACGGGATGATGTGTTACGGAACGAGTAAAGAGACTTGCTGGTAACGAGATTGAACAAGGTATCGGGTTACCGATGATCGAATCTCGGGCAAGTACTATACCGCTAGACAAAGGGAATTGAATACGGGATTTATTGAATCCTCGACATCGTGGTTCATCCGATGAGATCATCGTGGAACATGTGGGAGTCAACATGGGTATCCAGATCCCGCTGTTGGTTATTGGCCGGAGAGTTGTCTCGGTCATGTCTACATGTCTCCCGAACCCGTAGGGTCTACACACTTAAGGTTCGATGACGCTAGGGTTATAGGGAATAGATGTACGTGGTTACCGAATGTTGTTCGGAGTCCCGGATGAAATCCTGGACGTCACGAGGAGTTCTGGAATGGTCCGGAGGTAAAGATTTGTATATGGGAAGTCCTGTTTTGGTCACCGAAAAGTTTCGGGTGCTATCGGTAATGTACCGGGACCACCGGGAGGGTCCCGGGGGTCCACCAAGTGGGGCCACCGGCCCCAGAGGGAAGCATGGGCCAAGTGTGGGAGGGGACCAGCCCCAGGTGGGCTGGTGCGCCCCACCATGGCCCAAGGCACCTAGGGTTTGGGAAAGGGGCGCCTTCACCTTACTTGGGGGGCAAGTTTCCCCCTCTCCCCCCTTTGGCCGCCACCCTAGATGGGTTTTGGGGCTGCCGCACCCCTTGGGGTGGGAACCCTAGAGGGGGCGCAGCCCTCTCCCTCTCCCCTATATATAGTTGAGGTCTTTGGGGCTGCAAACACAAGAGTTTCCACCTCTCCCTGGCGCAGCCCTACCTCTCTTCCTCCTCCTCTCCCGCGGTGCTTGGCGAAGCCCTGCAGGATTGCCATGCTCCTCCACCACCACCACGCCGTTGTGCTGCTGCTGGACGGAGTCTTCCCCAACCTCTCCCTCTCTCCTTGCTGGATCAAGGCATGGGAGACGTCACCGGGCTGCATGTGTGTTGAACGCGGAGGTGCCGTCCGTTCGGCACTAGGATCATCGGTGATTTGGATCACGACGAGTACGACTCCATCAACCCTGTTCACTTGAACGCTTCCGCTTAGCGATCTACAAGGGTATGTAGATGCACTCTCCTTTCCCTCATTGCTAGATTACTCCATAGATTGATCTTGGTGATGTGTAGAAATTTTTTGATTTCTGCTACGTTCCCCAACAGTGGCATCATGAGCTAGGTCTATGCGTAGTTTCTATGCACGAGTAGAACACAAGTTGTTGTGGGCGTTGATTTTGTTCAATATGCTTACCGTTACTAGTCCAATCTTGTTTCGATGGTATTGTGGGATGAAGCGGCCCGGACCGACCTTACACGTACACTTACGTGAGACAGGTTCCACCGACTGACATGCACTAGTTCCATAAGGTGGCTAGCGGGTGCCAGTCTCTCCCACTTTAGTCGGATCGGATTCGATGAAAGGGTCCTTATGAAGGGTAAATAGCAATTGACATATCACGTTGTGGTTTTGGTAGGTAAGAAACGTTCTTGCTAGAAACCCATAGCAGCCACGTAAAACATGCAAACAACAATTAGAGGATGTCTAACTTGTTTTTGCAGGGTATGCTATGTGATGTGATATGGCCAAAAAGAATGTGATGAATGATATGTGATGTATGAGATTGATCATGTTCTTGTAATAGGAATCACGACTTGCATGTCGATGAGTATGATAACTGGCAGGAGCCATAGGAGTTGTCTTAATTTATTGTATGACCTGCGTGTCAATGAACAACGCCATGTAATTACTTTACTTTATTGCTAAACCGTTAGCCATAGTAGTAGAAGTAATAGTTGGCGAGACAACTTCATGGAGACACAATGATGGAGATCATGGTGTCATGCCGGTGACGATGATGATCATGGAGCCCCGAAGATGGAGATCAAAAGGAGCAAAATGACATTGGCCATATCATGTCACTTTTGATTGCATGTGATGTTTATCATGTTTATGCATCTTATTTGCTTAGAACGACGGTAGTAAATAAGATGATCCCTCATTAAAATTTCAAGTAAGTGTTCCCCCTAACTATGCACCGTGGCGAAAGTTCGTTGTTTCGAAGCACCATGTGATGATCGGGTGTGATAGATTCTAACATTCACATACAACGGGTGTAAGCCATATTTACACACGCGAAACACTTAGGTTAACTTGACGAGCCTAGCATGTACAGACATTGCCTCGGAACACAAGAGACCGAAAGGTCGAGCATGAGTCGTATGGTAGATACGATCAACATGAAGATGTTCACCGATGCTGACTAGTCCGTCTCACGTGATGATCGGACACGGCCTAGTTGACTCGGATCATGTAATCACTTAGATGACTAGAGGGATGTCTATCTGAGTGGGAGTTCATAAGATGAACTTAATTATCCTGAACATAGTCAAAAGGTTTTTGCAAATTATGTCGTAGCTCACGCTTTAGTTCTACTGTTTTAGATATGTTCCTAGAGAAAATTCAGTTGAAAGTTAATAGTAGCAATTATGCGGACTAGGTCCATAAACTGAGGATTGTCCTCGTTGCTTCGTAGAAGGCTTATGTCCTTAATGCACCCCTCAGTGTGCTGAACCTCGAACGTTGTCTGTGGATGTTGCGAACATCTGACATACACGTTTTTGATAACTACGTGATAGTTCAGTTAAACGGTTTAGAGTTGAGGCACCAAAGACGATTTCGAAATGTCGCGGAACATATGAGATGTTTCGAGGGCTGAAATTGGGATTTCAGGCTCGTTCCCACGTCAAGAGGTATAATACCTCCGACGATTTTCTTAGCCGGCAAACTAAGGGAGAAAAGCTCAATCGTTGAGCTTGTGCTCAGATTGTCTGAGTACAACAATCACTTGAATTGAGTGGGAGTTGATCTTCCAGATGAGATAGTGATGTTTCTAAAGTCATTGCCACCAAGCTGCTAGAGCTTCGTGATGAACTATAACATATCAGGGATAGATATGATGATCCTTGAGATATTCGCGATGTTTGACACCGCAAAAGTAGAAACCAAGAAGGAGCATCAATCGTTGATGGTTGGTGAAACCACTAGTTTCAAGAAGGGCAAGGGCAAGAAGGGATACTTCATGAAACGACAAATCAGCTGCTGCTCTAGTGAAGAAACGCAAGGTTGAACCCAAACCCAAGACTAAGTGCTTCTGTAATAAGGGGAACAACCACTGGAGCAGAATTACCCTAGATACTTGGTAGATGAGAAGGCTGGCAAGGTCGATAGAAGTATAATGGATATACATTATGTTAATGTGTACTTTACTAGTACTCCTAGTAGCACCAGGGTATTAGATACCGGTTCGGTTGCTAAGTGTTAGTAACTCAAAATAAAAGGCTGCGGAGTAGACGGAGACTAGCTAAAGGTGAGCTGGCGATATGTGTTGGAAGTTTTCCAAGCTTGATGTGATCAAGCATCGTACGCTCCCTCTACCATCGAGATTGGTGTTAAACCTAAATAATTGTTATTTGGTGCTTGCGTTGAGCATAGACATGATTGGATTATGTCTATCGCAATACGGTTGTTCATTTAAGGAGAATAATGGTTACACTGTTTATTTGAATAATACCTTCAATGGTCTTGCACCTAAAATGAATGGTTTATTGAATCTCGATCGTAGTGATACACATGGTCATGCCAAAAGATATAAGATAGTAATGATAGTACCACCTACTTGTGGCACTGCCATGTAAGTCATATTGGTATAAAACGCATGAAGACGCTCCATGTTGATGGATCTTTGGACTCACTCGTTTTTGAAAAGTTTGAGACATGCGAACCATGACTATTGGTGTATATGCATGGAGAAACTCCATGCAAATAGACCGTTTGGACTCACTTGATTTTGAATCACTTGAGACATGCAAATCATACCACATGGGCAAGATGACTGAAAGCCTCGTTTTCAGTAAAATGGAACAAGAAAGCAACTTGTTGGAAGTAATACATTTTGATGTGTGCGGTCCAATGAGTGCTGAGGCACGCAGTGGATATCGTTGTTCTTACTTCATGGATGATTTGAGTAGATACTGAGTCTATTTACTTCATGAAACACAAGTCTGAATTATTGAATGGTTCAAGTAATTTCAGAGTGAAGTTGAAGATGATCATGACAAGAGGATAAAATGTCTATGATATGATCATAGAGATGAGTATCTGAGTTACGAGCTTTGGCACGCAATTAAGACATTGTGGAAATTGTTTCACAATTAATACCGCCTGGAACACCATAGTGTGATGGTGTGTCCGAACATCATAGTTGCACCCTATTGGATATGGTGCGTACCATGATGTCTCTTATCGAATTACCACTATCGTTCATGGGTTAGGCATTAGAGACAACCACATTCACTTTAAATAGGGCACCACGTAACTCCGTTGAGACGACCCCTTTTGAACTATGGTTTGGAGAAACCTAAGCTGTCGTTTCTTAAAAATTTGAGGCTGCGACGCTTATGTGAAAAAGTTTCAGGTTGATAAGCTCGAACCCAAAGCGGATAAAATGCATCTTCATAGGACACCCAAAACAGTTGGGTATACCTCCTAATTCAGATCCGAAAGCAATAGGGATTGTTTCTTGAATCGGGTCCTTTCTCGAGGAAAAAGTTTGTCTCGAAAATTGAGTGGGAGGATGGTGGAGACTTGATGAGGTTATTGAACCATCACTTCAACTAGTGTGTGGCAGGGCACGGGAAGTTGTTCCTGTAGCGCCTACACCACTTGAAGTAGAAGCTTATGATAGTGATCATGAAGTTTTGGATCAAGTCACTGCCGTACCTCATAGGGTGACAAGGATGCATACTACTTCAGAGTGGTACAGTAATCATGTCTTGAAGGTCATGTTGCTAGACAACAATGAACCTACGAGCTATGGAGAAGCGATGGTGGGCCCATATTCCGACAAATGGTTAGAAGCCATGAAATCCGAGATAGGATCCATGTATCAGAACAAAGCATGGACTTTGGTGGACTTGCCCGATGATCGGCAAGCCATTGAGATAAATGGATCTTTAAGAATAAGACGGACGTGGACGGTAATGTCACCGTCTATGAAGCTCGACTTGTGGCGAAGAGTTTTTCACAAGTTCAAGGAGTTGACTATGATGAGATTTTCTCATACGTAGCGATGCTTAAGTCCGTCGGAATCATGTTAGCATTAGCTGCATTTATGATGGCAGATGGATGTCAAAATGAGTTTCCTTACCAGTTTTCGTAAGGAAAGGTTGTATGTGATACAATCAGAAAGGTTTTGTCGATTCTAAGGATGCTAAAAGGTATGCTGGCTCTAGCGATCCTTCCATGGACTGGAGTAAGCATCTCAGAGTTGAATATACACTTTGATAAGATGATCAAAGATTTTGGGTTTATACAAAGTTTATGAGAAACTTGTATTTCCAAAGAAGTGAGTGGGAGCACTATAGAATTTCTGATAAGTATATGTTGTAAACATATTGTTGATCAGAAATGATGTAGAATTTCTAGAAAGCATATAGGGTTATTTGAAAAGTGTTTTTCAATGGAAAACCTGGATTAGGCTACTTGAACAATAAGCATCAAGATCTATAAGATAGATCAAAATGCTTAATAGTACTTTCAAATGAGCACATACCTTGACATGATCTTGAAGGTGTTCAAGATGGATCAGTCAAAGAAGGAGTTCTTGCCTGAGTTGTAAGGTATGAAGTTAAGACTTAAAGCTCGACCACGGCAGAATAGAGAGAAAGGACGAAGGTCGCCCCCTATGTTTCAGACGTAGGCTCCATAGTATGCTATGCTGAGTACCGCACCTGATGTGTGCGTTGCCACATGTCTGGCAAAGGGGTACAAGAGTGATCCAGTAATGGATCATTGGACAGCGGTCAAAATTGTCCTTGGAGTAATAAGGACATGTTTCTCGATTATGGAGGTGATAAAGAGTTCGGCGTAAAGGGTTACGTCGATGCTAGCTTTAACACCTATCTGAATGACTCTGAGTAGCAAACCGGATACGTATAGTGGAGCAACCATTTGGAATAGCTCCAAGTGGAGCGTGGAAGCAGCATTTACAATATGACCTAGAGATTTGCAAAGTACATACAGATCTGAATGTTGCAGACCCATTGACTAAAACCTCTCTCACAAGCAAAACATGATCAAACCCCAGAACTCATTGAGTCTTAATCACATGATGATGTGAACTAGTTTAGTGACACTAGTAAACTCTTTGGATGTTGGTCACATGGCGATGTGACCTGTGAGTGTTAATCACATGGCGATGTGAACTAGATTATTGACTCTAGTGCAAGTGGGAGACTGTTGTAAATATGCCCTAGAAGCAATAATAAATTAGTTATTATTATTATATTTCTGTGTTCATGATAATCGTTTATTATCCATGCTATAATTGTATTGATGGGAAACTCAGATACATGTGTGGATACATAGACAACACCATGTCCCTAGTAAGCCTCTAGTTCACCAGCTCGTTGATCAATAGATGGTTACGGTTTCCTAACCATGGACATTGGATGTCGTTGATAACGGGATCACATCATTAGGAGAATGATGTGATGGACAAGACCCAATCCTAAGCCTAGCACAAAGATCGTGTAGTTTGTATGCTAAAGCTTTTCTAATGTCAAGTACCATTTCCTTAGACCATGAGATTGTGCAACTCCCAGATACCGTAGGAATGCTTTGGGTGTACCAAACGTCACAACGTAACTGGGTGGCTATAAAGGTGCACTACGGGTATCTCCGAAAGTGTCTGTTGGGTTGGCACAAATCGAGACTGGGATTTGTCACTCCGTGTGACGGAGAGGTATCTCTGGGCCTGTCGGTGTCAAAACCGGCGGATCTCGGGTAGGGGGTCCCGAACTATGCGTCTAGGCGGATGGTAACAGGAGACAAGGGACACGATGTTTTTACCCAGGTTCGGGCCCTCTCGATGGAGGTAAAACCCTACTCCTGCTTGATTGATATTGATGATATGGGTAGTACAAGAGTGGATCTACCACGAGATCAAGGAGGCTAAACCCTAGAAGCTAGCCTATGGTATGATTGTTGTAATGGTTGTTCGTCCTACGGACTAAAACCCTCCGGTTTATATAGACACCGGAGAGGGCTAGGGTTACACAGAGTCGGTTACAATGGTAGGAGATCTACATATCCGTATCGCCAAGCTTGCCTTCCACGCCAAGGGAAGTCCCATCCGGACACGGGACGAAGTCTTCAATCTTGTATCTTCATAGTCTTGGAGTCCGGCGGACGATGATAGTCCGGCTGTCCGGACACCCCCTAGTCCAGGACTCCCTCAGTAGCCCCTGAACCTGGCTTCAATGACGATGAGTCCGGCGCGCATAATGTTCGGCATTGCAAGGGGTTCCTCCTCCAAATAATCCATAGAAGATTGTGAACACCAGGATAGTGTCCGGCTCTGCAAAATAAATTCCACATTCCACCGTAGAGAGAATAATATGTGCACAAGTTCAATCTGCTGACGTGTTTTGTGGCATGACGTCACGCCACTACCAAGCCTTTACTTGAATCGTTTTTTATTATACCACCTCAGCGCGTTTAGCAAAGTGGTTTCCTTGGCACGTCTTGTCGAAGTAGAGATCGTGTTCCCCTTATTCCGGGATTCTCATCAATACGGGACGTGGGTAACCCAACCGCGCCATTGATGGTGGCGCTTGGGAGATAAGCAAGTTTTACCAGGCCGGTGGGGACGCATAGTCTTCGTCCGCCTATATATAAGGGGATAAGGATCCACCTTTTTACCTACGCCTTCTTCCTCCTTTGCTTATCCATCTCCGCGCACTCGAGCTCCAGCGCCCAAGTTCGCGCATCTCGCCTCAACCTTCTCCGACCATGTCCTGAGCGGGAGGTAAATGGTTGGCCTCCACCGTTAAGGAGGATCACATCGCCAAACTGCGCAGCGCCGGATACCTTTCCGGCGACATCGCGCACCGGCTGCCCGACAAGGGGCAGCTCATCCCCACCCCCAGGCCCCATGAGAGGGTTGTATTCCTTCCCCACTTCCTCCGCGGACTGGGCTTTCCACTTCACCCCTTTGTCCGGGGGCTCATGTTCTACTACGGCCTGGATTTCCACGATCTGGCGCCGAACTTCATCCTCAACATCTCAGCGTTCATCGTCGTGTGCGAGGCCTTCCTCTGCATCCAGCCCCACTTCGGCTTGTGGCTCAAGACCTTCAATGTCAAGCCGAAGGTAGTGAAGGGCACGCAGGCGGAGTGCGGAGGCACCATGTTGGGCAAGATGCCCAATGTCCTCTGGTTCGAAGGGGCCTTCGTGGAATCCGTCAAGGGGTGGCAATCGGGGTGGTTCTATATCACCGAGCCGCGCGACCCTACGTGGGCGGCGGCCCCCGAGTTCAGATCTGGTATCCCTATGCAGCTCACCTCCTGGAAAGAGAAGGGCTTGCTATGGGGTAGTTCGAAGGAGCTGACGGGACTCCAAGCCTGTATCCAGAAGCTGGTGAACAAGAAGCTCAGGCTTGTTAATGTGGTTCAAGTCATGCTCGTCCGCCGGATTCTCCCATGCCAAGAACGGGCATTCAACCTGTGGGAGTTTGATCAGGCACAACACCAGGCGTTGAGAGGGCTCTTCGACACGACGTACGAAGGCGCCTAGAGGGTGCTGTTCAAGGGCGCCGAAGCTCCCGCATCCGGGACGGAAGATCACGGATTTCACTCGCAGCGTCCAGCTGACAAGGTAAGTGATTCTACCCCTTTACGGGACACTTGTTGTTAATAGTTTTGACCCTAAGCGGGTTTCAATCTTCCTTTTCCTTTGACAGGACTGGATGAAGAAGGCCGAGCAGCTCACCTGCCCGGCTCCCATGCCAGAAAACCCAGTAGACGCCTGTCTAGCGGGGCTGCTGGTTTCGGCACCGCACGTGGTGCCGGAGAAGAAGGCCAAGAAGGTGGCCACGGGTACTCGAAAGAGCTCCCGTTTTCAGGTGTCCGACGACTCTGAGGCGGATTCCTCCCCCGAAGACGAGGAGGAAACAAAGGACTCTCTCCCAGAGGAGGGAGAGAGGAAGAGGAAGGCTTCCCCAACAGGGGAGGCCGAAGGGTCCAAGAGGGGAAGAACTATTCCCCCGGACAGCCCCGTCAACACCGGTGTTGGCAGCGAAGAGTGGCCCTCAAGGGCCAGGCCTCCGGCGAGATTGTAAGTATCCGGATTCCTGAATGATTTATAATTTCTTTTTATGTCACATAGTGTCCTTCTAATGACGCACACTGCCTATAGTCCAGCCGATGATGATCTCCCCGCTTCATCGAGCGGGTCCTTGGCTCCATCGGATGTAGATTCCATCCCGACCGCCTCCACCCCTCGCGCCGCTGAGGACACCGAGGTGGGGTCCCGAGAAAGGACCCATCAGGAGGAGGCTCCGGAGGCGCCACAAGGCAGCCTCCCGGACTTTGCGCCGGACTCTACGCCGGAACCTGCAGTGGTTCCAGAGTCCGGCAGGCGACCCCTTCGCAAGAAGGGCAAGACCGTGACACCGGCGTCCCCCGTCCAACCGGAGGCGCCGGACAACTTGTTGGAGGCGCTCAAAGGCGCTTCCATCGAGGAAGAACACCGCACTATCATGAGTGCGGTGATTCAGAAGGTTCAACTTGCCAAGAGCGGGCTGACCGAAGCCTGCAGTAGCCTTCTAACAGGCTTTGAGGTAAGAAGTTAAAATTATGTAATGTAATACCGACAGTAGCCCCTGATGCTCGGTTCGGTGTTCGGAAAGAAAAGCCGGACTGAGGATCTAAAAAGATATACGCAGGGTTGCTAAAAAGTATGTCAATATGGGTTTGCAGGCTGCGCTGCTGACCTCTGCCGCACTGACTGCGGAGGTCGGTGCATTGAAGCAGGATCTCGAGCGGTCCGAGCAAGAGCTCGGCCGTGCCAAGAAGCAGCTCGAGGACAAAGAAGGTGAGTAACACCACTTTGAATAGTTACCTTACAGAAAAGGATTTAGGTTGCAATAAAAATAACAAGGATAACGTGGGTACTACAGGGGCCACGAACGAGGTGGCGGCCCTGAAGGAGGCCATGTCCGTGGCCGAACGCAATGCGGCCGTGGAACGAGCGGAGCGAGAGAAGCAGGAGGCGCGGGTGGCGGAAGTGCGGCAAGAGCTCCAGGCTCTCATGGAAAAGCATGAGACTTTGGAGCGCGACTCAAGGACTCGAGAGTCCGAGCTTGCCTCGGCTCTCAAAAGTGCCAAAGCCGCCAAGGCCGAGGCCCATAAGGCCCTTTAGGAGGTTGAGGCGGTGAAGAAAATAGCGGCGAGTAAGGCATTTTTCATGCAAAGCAAGCATGTTAGTGTAAACTACCTGACACTTACCCGAATTCGGAGCTCTCCAGGGGCGTTTGCAGATCTGCCTCGCAGTGTGTCCGATGCCGCCGCGTTCTACCGAGCCGAGGAGGGGAGCTCAACGGAGAAGGTCTTCTGGTCTCAGTACGCCGAGGCCGGCCATCCGGTGCCCCCTAGCGACCAGCTGAAGCAGCTGGTCGAGGTCCACAAGGTAGCCGAACAGGCCATGAAGGGCCTCATAGTCCGGCTGTGGCCTCGAGTGGCCGTGCCTGGGAGCTACTTCGGCCTCGTGCGGCGGCTGGTGGATGCGTGCCCCTGGGTGGAGGTCGTCAAGTGCTCCGCCTGTATTGAAGGTGCTCGTCGGGCCCTTGCCCGCGCAAAGGTGCACTGGGGCAGGCTGGATGCGGAGAGGCTTATCACTGACGCGCCGCCAGCGGGCAAGGAGTATCGTACGCCCGAGATGTACTATAAGACTGTCCTGAAGGGTGCCCGCAAGATTGCGGATGAGTGCCCCAGAGATGTAATTATTGAGTAAACTCGCAATGTATTATCCTGTGCGCTGAAAACTTTGTTCATATGCGCTAAGCAACGCTTATTGATTTAAAATATTACCTTCTGTGCGGCCATTTAAAAAATCTGAGAGATGGCAAGTCGTCGGCTTCAGCCCCCATGCCACGAGTGCTGGGGTGTTCGGGATAAACTTGAGCGCTCTTGTTCCCATTTTTGGGTACATCTAGGGAGGCGCTCAACACAACGAACAAGGCAACCGGACTTATAATGCTTGAACACTCTCACTTAGCCATAGAATTCTATAATTTTAAATTTCGGAGAAGCCCCTAGTATTCGGAAGACCGAGTTCGGGGCGCTATCCACGCCTTCGTCGGACATTATCCGGTTCTTCGCTCGAAGCGGCATAAGTCTTTAGGGACCCGAAAAGACCTCTCGAACAGCGACCAGTCTCTCACCTTATCATGCCAGTCAGTTTTAGCTTTCTCCACTGAGGCGCTCACCCAGCTCAACCGGGGCGCAATCGCAGTGGTTCTCCCAGTGCTACTTTAGCCGACAGAACGGAACGTAAGGTACCAAAACATGGGAGCCGAGCAAACCTAACTATTGACCCAAGACATGATTCAGAGCCGATTCATATAATGCTATAAGTTCGGGGTGCCGCACTTGTGAAAGTGTTCGGACTTATCACACCATAATGCGGGGAACATAAGCCCCTGGTGTATTTGGCTGTACCAAATTATACGGGTGCAAGATGTCATTAATGAACATATATATGTAAGGTAATGCAATTATAGGCAAAAAGTGCTGCATTATTTATTCAAGGAATTCTGCTATGAGTGCGGAATGGTACAAGTAGTGCGGTAAGCAAGGGATTGGATTAATTAAACATGTCCCCCTCCAGGGGTGGGCTGCGGACTGGTGTATATAATCAAATTTAATGCTCGTAATGGAGACCACCTGAGTGTTCGTCGCGCCTTTTTTCCCTCCCTGGCTGTTGCATCGTGAGTTCGGCGGGCGCGCCACCGGACAGGGCCTCTGGTGAACGGAGTCCTGTATAAAAAGAAGGAAAATAAAAATAAGAAGAGTGACACACTTGGGAGCCCCTGGTGTGGTCGAGCCGCGCTCTGGGTCTGTTGTGGTCGTGCCCCTCCCCCTATGCCCATGGTATCTCCAGAGCGTAATGATGTACGCGGAGGGTTGGTCTTGTAATCATGCGAGGGCTGGGGTTGGGGCCGCATTGCTACGCGTGCTCGGAGCGTGCTAGGTGGTCTTGATTGATGTTGCTCCGGGCGCGTTTGGCCGTGTCCGGTCGTTTAACGGCCGGACTCGAAAATTGCCTTAGAAGGCTACTCTGTACTTCTGCCGCGAGAGCCGCTGTATGTTCCTCCGTTCGGAGGGAGCGTTCTGTATTTCCGTTGACCGTGATGACTCCACGAGGGCCTGGCATCTTGAGCTTGAGGTATGCGTAATGCGGCACCGCGTTGAACTTTGCGAACGCGGTTCGTCCGAGCAGAGCGTGATAGCCGCTGCAGAACGGTACTATGTCAAAGATTAACTCCTCACTCCGGAAATTATCCGGGGATCCGAAGACCACTTCCAGTGTGACTGAGCCTGTACAATTGGCCTCGACACCTGGTATGACGCCTTTGAAGGTCGTCTTTGTAGGTTTAATCCTTGAGGGGTCTATGCCCATCTTGCACACTGTATCCTGATAAAGCAGGTTCAGGCTACTGCCGCCGTCCATCAAGACTCTTGTGAGGTGAAATCCATCGACGATTGGGTCTAAAACCAATGCGGCGAATCCGCCATGGCGGATACTGGTCGGATGGTCTCGTCGATCGAAATTGATCGGGAAAGAGGACCATGGATTGAATTTTGGGGCGACTGGCTCCATCGCATATACGTCCCTTAGTGCACGCTTCCTCTCCCTCTTGGGTATATGGGTTGCGTATATCATGTTTACCGTCCGCACTTGTGGGGTGAAACCCTTCTGTCCTCTACTGTTCGGCGGCCGGGTCTCTTCCTCGTCGTCGCTGTGCAGCCCCTTGTCGTTGTTTTCGGCAATTAACTTGCCTGCCTGTTTAAATACCCAACAATCTCTGTTGGTGTGGTTAGCTAGCTTTTCGGGGGTGCCATGTATCTGGCATGAGCGGTCGAGTATTCGGTCCAAATTAGACGAACCCGGGGTGGTTCTTTTGAATGGCTTCTTCCGCTGACCGGGTTTAGAGCCTCAGAATCCGGCGTTGACTGCCGTATCCTCATTGTTGTCGCCGTTAACGCGGCGTTTGTTTTTGCTTCAACGCGACCTGCCATTGTGGTCCTTAGTATCCGGACTGCCAGCATTCTTACTGAGGTTGTTGCTGCGAGCTAGCCAGCTATCCTCTCCCGCACAGAAGCGGGTCATTAATGATGTGAGGGCTGCCATGGATTTCGGCTTTTCCTGTCCTAGGTGCCGGGCTAGCCACTCGTCGCGGATGTTATGTTTGAAGGCTGCTAGGGCCTCTGCATCCGGACAGTCGACGATTTGGTTTTTCTTTGTTAGGAACCGTGTCCAGAACTGTCTGGCCGATTCATCTGGCTGCTGAATTATGTGGCTTAGGTCGTCGGCGTCTGGTGGTCGCACGTATGTGCCCTGGAAGTTGTCGAGGAATGCGGCTTCCAGGTCCTCCCAACACCCAATTGACTCTGCGGGCAGGCTGTTGAGCCAATGCCGAGCTGGTCCTTTAAGCTTGAGTGGGAGGTATTTGATGGCGTGGAGATCGTCTCTGCGGGCCATATGGATATGAAGGAGGTAATCCTCGATCCAAACCGCGGGGTCTGTCGTGCCATTGTAGGATTCGATGTTGACGGGTTTAAACCCTTCAGGGATTTGATGATCCATTACTTCGTCTGTGAAGCATAGTGGGTGTGCGGCGCCTCTGTATTGAGCAATATCACGACTTAGCTCAAGGGAGCATTGTCTGCTGTGTTCGGCCCGGCCGGAGTTGTTGTATCCGGCGCGACGATATTCGTCGTGGGTCGTGGGGCGCCCACGTGATCCATAGATGGATCTGGATTGTCTTGCCTTATCCTCCAATATATCCCGCAAGTCCGGCGCGTTCCCTCGTGGCTTCGTACTTTTTGAGCGATGCATGGGTACGGTCTTGGTGGAGGGCCTGGGTGCCTCTCTGTCGCGACCACGGGGTGGTCGGTCTGCCGTATTGTGCGCTAGTGATGAAGATATATATGCTTCCTCCTCTAGTCGAGGGAGCAACTTGCGCTTTGGGTAGCTCTTGGAGGGGCGTTCGAGTTCATACTCTTCGGCCGCGAGGACCTCAGTCCATCTGTCGGCCAGCAGGTCTTGGTCAGCTTGAAGTTGTTGCTGCTTTTTCTTTAGGCTATTTGCCGTGGCGATAAGCCTGCGTTTAAAACGCTCTTGTTCGACGGGATCCTCAGGCACGACGAATTCGTCGTCGTTGAGGCTTGCCTTGTCTCCGGAGGGAGGTATGTAATTATCATCGTCGACCTCTTCGTCTGCCGCTCTCTCGTGAGGGCTTGCTTCTGCATCCTCCTGTGCTGAATCTTGCTGGAGGGGGTTGTCTTCGGCACTCTCTGGGGTGTTATTATCTCCGGTGCCGGAATCTCCATTCTTGCTGTGGCGGGATTTAGAGCGGCGCCGTTGACGTCGGCGCTTGGGCTGTTTCTTTGAGGAATCTGCCTCCGCTGCTTCTTCGCTGTCCCCATCTTTTGGGGTGTCCACCATGTATATATCATATGACGAGGTGGTCTTCTAGTGCCCTGTAGGCGCTAGTTCTTGATCGTCTCCGGCATCGTCGTCCATACCATCGATGTCCTCGGAGTCATAGTCTAGCATGTCGGTTAGATCGTCGATAGTGGCTACAAAGTGGGTGGTGGGTGGGGTTTGAATTTCTTTGTCGTCCGCATCCCAACCATCCTGGCCATAGTCCGGCCAGGGCTCTCCGGATAGCGAGAGATGCTTTAGGGAATTTAAGATGTCGCCAAAGGGTGAGTGCTGAAAGATGTCCGCGGCGGTGAACTCCATGATCGGCGCCCAATCGGATTCGATTGGCAGGGGCGCAGGAGGTTCGGAGTCCGGCAGGGAGTCTGGCACCTCGGAGCCACGAGCTTTATAAGGGACAAGATCAGTGTTCGGCTCCATCGCCGTGGAAGTCGCAGCCCCCGAGGCGGTGTCCAGCCACCCGTCCTCGATCTGCGCGATCGGCTCTGAACTTGGGGTCGGAGCGGATTTGTGTGCGGCTACCAAGGCACTGTCCGGCGGCAGAGCTAAATCATGCCCATCGTGACAGCGCGGCACGCTCGGCTGTGGCTCGAGTCCGTCGAAGATCAAGTCCCCGCGGATGTCGGCCGTGAAGTTTAGGCTTCCGAATCTGACCTGATGGCCAGGGGCGTAGCTTCCGATATGCTCCAGATGGCCAAGTGAATTGGCCCGCGTGCGAAGCCGCCGAATACGAAGATCTGTCCGGGGAGAAAAGTCTCACCCTGGACGGCGTTGCTGTTGATTGGAGAAGCCATCAAGCCTATCAGTGACGACACAGAGGAACTCTCAATGAAAGCACCAATGTCAGTGTCAAAACCGGCAGATCTCAAGTAGGGGGTCCCAAACTGTGCGTCTAGGCGGATGGTAACAGGAGACAAGGGACACGATGTTTTTACCCAGGTTCGGGCCCTCTCGATGGAGGTAAAACCCTACTCCTGCTTGATTGATATTGATGATATGGGTAGTACAAGAGTGGATCTACCACGAGATCAAGGAGGCTAAACCCTAGAAGCTAGCCTATGGTATGATTGTTGTAATGGTTGTTCGTCCTATGGACTAAAACCCTCCGGTTTATATAGACACCGGAGAGGGATAGGGTTACACAGAGTCGGTTACAATGGTAGGAGATCTACATATCCGTATCGCCAAGCTTGCCTTCCACGCCAAGGAAAGTCCCATCCGGACACGGGACGAAGTCTTCAATCTTGTATCTCCATAGTCTTGGAGTCCGCCGGACGATGATAGTCCGGCTGTCCGGACACCCCCTAGTCCAGGACTCCCTCAGGGCCCACTCGGTAGGACATCATCATAATGTGCACAATGTGACCAAGGGGTTGATCATGGGATGATGTGTTACAGAACGAGTAAAGAGACTTGCCGGTAATGAGATTGAATAAGGTACTGGGTTACCAACGATCGAATCTCGGGCAAGTACTATACCGCTAGACAAAGGGAATTGAATATGGGATTGATTGAATCCTCGGCATCATGGTTCATCTGATGAGATCATCGTCGAACATGTGGGAGCCAACATGGGTATCCAGATCCTGTTGTTGGTTATTGGCCGGAGAGTTGTCTCGGTCATGTCTACATGTCTCCCGAACCCGTAGGGTCTACACACTTAAGGTTCGATGACGCTAGGGTTATAGAGAATAGATGTATATGGTTACCGAATGTTGTTCGGAGTCCCGGATGAGATCCCGGACGTCACGAGGAGTTCCGGAATGGTCCGGAGGTAAAGATTTATATATGGAAAGTCATGTTTTGGTCACCGAAAAAGTTTCGGGTGCTCTCGGTAATGTACCGGGACCACCGGGAGGGTCCCGGGGGTCCACCAAGTGGGGCCACCAGCCCCAAAGGGAAGCATGGGCCAAGTGTGGGAGGGGACCAGCCCTAGGTGGGCTGGTGTGCCTCACCAGGGGCCAAGGCGCCTAGGGTTTGGGGAGGGGGCGCCTCCACCTTACTTGGGGGGCAAGTTTCCCCCTCTCCCCCCTTTGGCCGCCACCCTAGATGGGTTTTGGGGCTGCCGCACCCCTTGGGGTGGGAACCCTAGAGGGGGAGCAGCCCACTCCCTCTCCCCTATATGTAGTTGAGGTCTTTGGGGCTGCAAACACAAGAGTTTCCACCTCTCCCTGGCGCAGCCCTACCTCTCTTCCTCCTCCTCTCCCGCGGTGCTTGGCGAAGCCCTGCAGGATTGCCACGCTCCTCCACCACCACCACGCCGTCGTGCTGCTGCTGGACGAAGTCTTCCCCAACCTCTCCCTCTCTCCTTGCTGGATCAAGGCATGGGAGACGTCACCGGGCTGCATGTGTGTTGAACGCGGAGGTGCCGTCCGTTTGGCACTAGGATCATCGGTGATTTGGATCATGACGAGTACGACTCCATCAACCCCGTTCACTTGAACGCTTCCGCTTAGCGATCTACAAGGGTATGTAGATGCACTCTCCTTACCCTCGTTGCTAGATTACTCCATAGATTGATCTTGGTGATGCGTAGAATTTTTTTGATTTCTGCTACGTTCCCCAACACTCCGGTCAATAACCAATAGCGGAACCTGGATGCTCATATTGGTTCCCACATATTCTACAAAGATCTTTATCGGTCAAACCGCATAACTACATACGTTGTTCCCTTTGTCATCGGTATGTTACTTGCCTGAGATTCGATCGTCGGTATCCTCAATACCTAGTTCAATCTCTTAACCGGCAAGTCTCTTTACTTGTTATGTAATGCATCATCCCGCAACTAACTCATTTGTCACATTGCTTGCAAGGCTTATAGTGATGTGCATTACCGAGAGGGCCCAGAGATACCTCTCCGACAATCGGAGTGACAAATCCTAATCTCGAAATATGCCAACTCAACAAGTACCTTCGGAGACACCTGTAGAGCACCTTTATAATCACCCAGTTATGTTGTGACGTTTGGTAGCACACAAAGTGTTCCTCCGGTAAATGGGAGTTGCATAATCTCATAGTCATAGGAACATGTATAAAGCTAACGGAATGGGTCAAGTCAATCACATCATTCTCTAATGATGTGATCCCGTTAATCAAATGACAACTCATGTCTATGGCTAGGAAACTTAACCATCTTTGATTCAACGAGCTAGTCAAGTAGAGGCATACTAGTGACACTTTGTTTGTCTATGTATTCACACATGTACTAAGTTTCCGGTTAATACAATTCTAGCATGAATAATAAACATTTATCATGAAATAAGGAAATAAATAATAACTTTATTATTGCCTCTAGGGCATATTTCCTTCAGTCTCCCACTTGCATTAGAGTCAATAATCTAGTTCACATCACCATGTGATTTAACACCAATATTCACATCTGTATGTGATTAACACCCATAGTTCACATTGTCATGTGATCAACACCCGAAGGGTTTACTAGAGTCAATAATCTAGTTCACATCACTATGTGATTAACACCCAAAGAGTACTAAGGTATGATCATGTTTTGCTTGTGAGAGAAGTTTAGTCAACGGGTCTGTCACATTCAGAGCCGTATGCATTTTGCAAATATTCTATGTCTACAATGCTCTGCACGGAGCTACTCTAGCTAATTGCTCCCACTTTCAATATGTATCCAGATTGAGACTTAGAGTCATCTGGATCGGTGTAAGAGCTTGCACCGATGTAACTCTTTACGACGAACTCTTTTATCACCTCCATAATCGAGAAACATTTCCTTAGTGCTCACTAAGGATATTCTTGACCGCTGTCCAGTGATCTACTCCTAGATCAAAATTGTACTCCCTTGCCCAACTCAGAGCAAGGTATACAATAGGTCTAGTACACAGCATAGCATACTTTATAGAACCTATGACTGAGGCATATGGAATGACTTTTCATTCTCTTTCTCTTTTCTGCCATGGTCGGGTTTTGAGTCTAACTCAACTTCACACCTTGCAACACAGGCAAGAACACCTTCTTTGACTGTTCCATTTTGAACTACTTCAAAATCTTATCAAGGTATGTACTGATTGAAAAATCTTATCAAGCGTCTTGATCTATCTCTATAGATCTTGATGCTCAATGTGTAAGCAGCTTCACCGAGGTCTTTCTTTGAAAAACTCCTTTCAAACACTCCTTTATGCTTTCCAGAAAATTCTACATTATTTCTAATCAACAATATGTCATTCACATATACTTATCAGAAAGGTTGTAGTACTCCCACTCACTTTCTTGTAAATACAGGCTTCTTCAAAAGTCTGTATAAAACCATATGCTTTGGTCTACTCATCAAAGCGTATATTCCAACTCCGAGAGGCTTGCACCAGTCCATAAATGGATCGCTGGAGCTTGCACACTTTGTTAACACCCTTTGGATCGACAAAACCTTCTGGTTGCATCATATACAACTCTTCTTCCAGAAATCCATTCAAGAATGCAGTTTTGACATCCATCGGCCAAATTTCATAATCATAAAATGCAGCAATTCCTAACATGATTCAGACAGACTCAAGCATCGCTACAGGTGAGAAAGTCTCATTGTAGTCAACTCTTTGAACTTGTCAAAAACCTTTTGCGACAAGTCGAGATTTGTAGATAGTAACACTACTATCAATGTCTGTCTTCCTCTTGAAGATCTATTTATTTTCTATGGATTGCTGATCATCGGGAAAATCCACCAAAGTCCACACTTTGTTCTTATATATGGATCCCATCTCAGATTTCATGGCTTCAAGCCACTTTGTGGAATCTGGGCTCATCATCGCTTCCTCATAGTTTGTAGGTTCATCATGGTCTAGTAACATGACTTCCAGAACAGGATTACCATATCACTCTGGTGCGGACTGTACTTTGGAAGACCTACGAGGTTCTGTAGTAACTTAATCTGAAGTTTCATGATCATCATCATTAGCTTCCTCACTAATTGGTGTAGGAATAACTGTAACTGATTTCTGTGATGAACTATTTTCCAATTCGAGAGAAGGTACAATTACCTTATCAAGCTCTACTTTCTTCCCACTCACTTCTTTCGAGAGAAACTCCTTCTCTAGAAAGGATCCATCTTAGCAACGAATATCTTGCCTTTGGATCTGTGATAGAAGGTGTACCCAACAGTTTACTTTGGGTATTCTATGAAGACGCACTTCTCCGATTTGGGTTCGAGCTTATCAGGTTGAAACTTTTTCACATAAGCATCGCAGCCCCAAACTTTAAGAAACGACAACTTTGGTTTCTTGCCAAACCACAGTTCATTAGGCGTCATCTCAACGGATTTTGATGGTGCCCTATTTAAAGTGAATGCAGCTGTCTCTAATGCATAACCCCAAAACGATAGTGGTAAATCGGTAAGATACATCATAGATCGCACCATATCCATTAAAGTGCGGTTACGACGTTCAAACACACCATTACGCTATGGTGTTCCATGTAGCGTGAGCTGTGAAACTATTCCACATTGTTTTAAATGAAGGCCAAACTCATAACTCAAATATTCTCCTCTACAATCAGATTGTAGAAACTTTATTTTCTTGTTACGTTGATTCTCCACTTCACTCTGAAATTCTTTGAACTTTTCAAATGTTTCAGACTTGTGCTTCATTAAGTAGATATACTCATATCTGATCAAATTATCTGTGAAGATCAGAAAATAATGATACCCGCCATGAGCATCAACACTCATTGGACCGCATACATCGGTATGTATTATTTCCAACAAGTCAGTAGCTCGTTCCATTGTTCCGAAGAACGGAGTTTTAGTCATGTTGCCCAAAAGGCACGGTACGCAAGTATCAAATCATTCATAATCAAGTGATTCCAAAAGTCCATCTTTATGGAGTTTCTCCATGCGCTTTACACCGATATGACCCAAACGGCAGTGCCACAAATATGTTGCACTATCATTATCAACTTTGCATCTTTTGGCATCAATATTATGAATATGTGTATCACCATGATCAAGATTCAATAAACCATCAACATTGGGTGTATGACCATAGAAGGTTTTATTCATGTAAACAGAATAACAATTTATTCTCTATCTTAGATGAATAATCGTATCGCAATAAACATGATCTAATCATATTTATGCTCAACGCAAACACCAAATAATATTTATTTAGGTTCAACATTAATCTCAAAAATATAGGGAGTGTGCGATGATGATCATATCAATCTTGGAACCACTTCCAACACATTGTCACTTCACCCTCAACTAGTCTCTGTTTATTCTTGTAACTCCTGTTTGGAGTTACTAATCTTAGCAACCGAACAAGTATCAAATACCCAGGGGTTACTATAAACACTAGTAAGGTACACATCAGTAACCTGTATATCAAATATACCCTTGTTCACTTTGCCATCCTTCTTATCTACCAAATATTCAGGGCATTTACACTTCCAGTGACCATTTCCTTTGCAGTAGAAGCACTAAGTTTCAGGCTTTGGTACAACTTTGGGCTTCTTCGCGGGAGTGACAACTTGCTTGCCATTCTACTTGTCCCTTTCTTTCCCTTTGCCCTTTTCTTGAAACTAGTGGTCTTGTCAATCATCAACACTTGATGCTCTTTCTTGATTTCTACCTTCGTTGATTTCAGCATCACTAAGAGCTCGGGAATCGTTTTCGTCATCCCTTGCATACTATAGTTCATCACGAAGTTCCAGTAACTTGGTGATGGTGACTAGAGAACTCTGTCAATCACTATCTTATCTGGAAGATTAACTCCCACTTGATTCAAGCGATTGTAGTACCCAGACAATCTGAGCACATGCTCACTGCTTGAGCTATTCTCCTCCATCTTTTAGCTATAGAACTTGTTAGAGACTTCATATCTCTCAACTCGGGTATTTGCTTGAAATATTAAGTTCAACTCCTGGAACATCTCATATGGTCCATGACGTTCAAAACGTCTTTGAAGTCCCGATTCTAAGCCGTTAAGCATGGTGCACTAAACTATCAAGTAGTCATCATACTAAGCTAGCCAAACGTTCATAACATCTGCATCTGCTCTTGCAATAGGTCTGTCACCTAGCGGTGTATCAAGGACATAATTCTTCTGTGCAGCAATGAGGATAAACCACAGATCATGGACCCGGTCCGTATCATTGCTACTATCATCTTTCAACTTAGTTTTCTCTAGGAACACATATAAAACATAGGGAAGCAACAACACGAGCTATTGATCTACAACATTATTTGCAAAATACTATCAGAACTAAGTTCATGATAAATTAAAGTTCAATTAATCATATTACTTAAGAACTCCCACTTAGATAGACATCTCTCTAATCATCTAAGTGATCACGTGATCCAAATCAACTAAACCATAACCGATCATCACGTGAAATGGAGTAGTTTTCAATGGTGAACATCACTATGTTGATCGTATCTACTTATATGATTCACGCTCGACCTTTCGGTCTCAGTGTTCCGAGGCCATATCTGCATATGCTAGGATCGTCAAGTTTAACGCGAGTATTCTGCGTGTGCAAAACTGGCTTGCACCCGTTGTAGATGAACGTAGATCTTATCACACCCGATCATCACGTGGTGTCTCGGCACGACGAACTTTGGCAACGGTGCATACTCAGGGAGAACACTTTTACCTTGAAATTTAGTGAGAGATCATCTTATAATGCTACCTCAATCAAAGCAAAATAAGATGCATAAAGGATAAACATCACATGCAATCAATACAAGTGATATGATATGGCCATCATCATATTGTGCTTGTGATCTCCATCTCCGAAGCACCGTCATGATCACCATCATCACCGCCGCGACACCTTGGTCTCCATCATAGCAGCGTTGTCGTCTCGCCAACTATTGCTTCTACGACTATCACTACCGCTTAGTGATAAAGTAAAGCAATTACAGGGCGATTGCATTGCATACAATAAAGCGACAACAATATGGCTCCCGCCAGTTGCCGCTAACTCTGTTACAAAACATGATCATCTCATACAATAAAATTTAGCATCATGTCTTGACCATATCACATCACAACATGCCCTAAAAAACAAGTTAGACGTCCTCTACTTTGTTGTTGCAAGTTTTACGTGGCTGCTACGGGCTGAGCAAGAACCGTTCTTACCTACGCATCAAAACCACAACGATAGTTCGTCAAGTTAGTGATGTTTTAACCTTCTCAAGGACCGGGCGTAGCCACACTCGGTTCAAGTAAAGTTGGAGAAGCTGACACCCGCCAGCCACCTATGTGCAAAGCACGTCGGTAGAACCAGTCTCGTGTAAGCGTACGCGTAATGTCGGTCCGGGCCGGTTCATCCAACAATAACGCCGAACCAAAGTATGACATGCTGGTAAGCAGTATGACTTGTATCGTCCACAACTCACTTATGTTCTACTCGTGCATATATCATCTACGCATAAACCTGGCTCTGATACCACTGTTGGGGAACATAGTAAGTTCAAAAAAATTCCTACGCACATGCAAGATCATGGTGATGCATAGCAACGAGAGGGGAGAGTGTTGTCCACGTACCCTTGTAGACCTAAAGCGAAAGCATTAGCACAACGCGGTTGATGTAGTCGTACGTCTTCACGATCCGACCGATCAAGTACCAAACGACACCTCCAAGTTCAGCACACGTTCAGCTCGATGATGTCCCAAGAGCTTTGCGGGAGAGTTTCATCAGCACGACAGCGTGATGACGGTGTTGAAGATGCTACCGACGCAGGGCTTCGCCTAAGCACCGCTACAATATTACCGAGGTGGAATATGGTGGAGGGGGCACCACACACGGCTAAGAGATCAAGAGATCAATTGTTGTCCCTAGAGGTGCCCCCTGCCCCCGTATATAAGAGATCAGGGGGAGGGGGCGGCCGGCCAGGAGGAGGGCGCGCCAGGGAGGAGTCCTACTCCCACCGGGAGTAGGACTCCCTCTTTTCCTAGTTGGAGTAGGAGGGGAAAAGGAAGGAAAGGAGAGAGGAGGAAGGAAAGGGGGCGCCACCCCCCTCCTTGTCCAATTTGGACAAGAGGGGGAGGGGGCGCGCAGCCAGCCCTAGCCGCCCCTCCTCTTCTCCACTAAGGCCCATCTTGGCCCATTAAACTCCCGGGGGGGGGGGGGGTTCCGGTAACCCCCCGGTACTCCGGTATATGCCCGAAACCTCCCGAAACACTTCCGGTGTCCGAACATATTCATCCAATATATCGATCGTTACGTCTCGACCATTTCGAGACTCCTCGTCATGTCTATGATCATATCCGGGATTCCGAACTACATCCGGTACATCAAAACACAAAAAGTCATAATACCGATCGTCACCGAACTTTAAGCGTGCGGAGCCTACGGGTTCGAGAACAATGTAGACATGACCGAGACACGTCTACGATCAATAACCAATAGCGGAACCTAGATGCTCATATTGGCTCCCACATATTCTACAAAGATCTTTATCAGTCAAACCGCATAACTACATACGTTGTTCCCTTTTTTTGACAGAAAGACTGTAAAGGAACCCCCTACAGTATAATTGGTGCAACAAACCCAAATTGCAAGTACCATGCCTTGAACCTGGGTGGGTGGGAAAGCATCAGCCCCTTCCCACCACTAGGCTATGACTTAGACATGAGTTGTTCCCTTTGTCATCGGTATGTTACTTGCCTGAGATTCGATCGTCGGTATCCCAATACCTAGTTCAATCTCGTTACCGGCAAGTCTCTTTACTCGTTATGTAATGCATCATCCCGCAACTAACTCATTAGTCACATTGCTTGCAAGGCTTATAGTGATGTGCATTACCGAGAGGGCCCCGAGATACCTCTCCGACAATCAAAGTGACAAATCCTAATCTCGAAATACGCCAACTCAACAAGTTCCTTCGGAGACACCTGTAGAGCACCTTTATAATCACCCAGTTACGTTGTGACGTTTGGTAGCACACAAAGTGTTCCTCCGGTAAATGTGAGTTGCATAATTTCATAGTCATAGGAACATGTATAAGTCATGAAGAAAGCAATAGCAACATACTAAACGATCAAGTGCTAAGCTAACGGAATGGGTCAAGTCAATCACATCATTCTCTAATGATGTGATCCCGTTAATCAAATGACAACTCATGTCTATGGCTAGGAAACTTAACCATCTTTGATTCAACGAGCTAGTCAAGTAGAGGCATACTAGTGACACTTTGTTTGCCTATGTATTCACACATGTACTAAGTTTCCGGTTAATACAATTCTAGCATGAATAATAAACATTTATCATGAAATAAGGAAATAAATAATAACTTTATTATTGCCTCTAAGGCATATTTCCATCAACAGGGTATCGATGCCATGGGCTCTCGCCTTCGCCCAGCGTGTGCCTCCTCCTAGATGGAGTTGATCAAGGCTATAGCAGAAGGTTGAGTGTTGTCGAAGATGCATGCATTATGATGCTTTCAAATGGCCCAGCCAGTGAGAGTGATGATCGAGCTCGGGCCCTTGCGCAGGCATGGCGGTGGTACCGCCGTGGCAGACGACCATTAGTCGAAGAAAGCGTCGGGTGGTGGTGCAATGAAGTGGCACCATGATAGTATTTCATGCCAAGTGATCCGAGACATAACGCACTGTACAAGAAGATGGTGCAGCCCTCGGCCTCCTAACAGAGCATGCAGTGGGGTTCATGGGGTAGGCCACACCGGTTGAATCGATCGGTCGTCCAAGATCGGTCCTGGGAAGCCAACCATTTATGTTCAGGCAACCCAATTCTTCCAAGTGATGCGCTAAGTGTTTGAATTTCAAAAGCTATATATATCATGTATCATGTACGGACTCTGTCATGGTCGCCGTATTCAGCTTTTTGTGGTGTCCCACTGAAATGACAAGGCACTAAATGGACAATGACGAGTGCAAGATACTAAATCAAAATTTACAAGTTGGATCATTGTCATGCATAAGAATATTGTACCACTTCCTTTTCGCTAATATGATGTATGCGTATCTTTGCATTGATAGAGAGGGAAGGGGGGTTACAAGGTGCAATCCTCAGGCGACATACACAGAGAGGCGTCGCGGAGGATGCAAAATGAGCACTAGAAGGGCGTGCTCAGACCCAACGAACAGAGTTCATGCTACATGTATCAGTCTGTCTAGCCCGTTAGCGCCAGTGGATGCCCAGCGGCACGCCTCATTGATGACGACAGTGATAAGTTTGGCCGTGGAGGGGTGCACACCATCAAAGATTATGGAGTAGCGGTGATTCCAGGTTTCCCAAGCAGTGAGGATGATGATCAATGTCAAACCATTTCATTTCACAGTTTTGGCGGAGATGAATTCATGGCATCCGACCACCATTGGAAGAACTCGAGTGTGCCATCGGATGGAGCGAGGGTGAGGAGGCTCCACAGTATCTCATGCCATGTGATCTTGGAGAAGACCTATCCAACAAGTAGATGGTGTAGAGTTTCCTTCTCCTGCGAGCAAAGAAAACAAAGAGGTTCATGCTGCAAACCATGGGAGGCAAGGCGATCAACAGTCCAACATCTATTCTGAGCATAGTTTTAAATAGCCGGCTATAGCTCCGCTATATCCTTTTTTAGCAGGGTGCCGCTAAATGGCCGCCTTCACAAATAGCCCGCTATAGCCCGCTATAGCTCCGCTATAGCTGATTTGGAGGCCCGCCGCTATTTTCCATAGCTTGCTATTTAAAACATTGATTCTGAGAGGCAAACCATACAAAGAATTTGACATTGAGAGGCGCCCAGTTGCGCCATATCAAGCACCAGAAGGGGCCTGAGGTCAAAACACCGCCTTGCATGCTTGTGCAGAGTATTGCCCATTGTTAGTCCAACACTAGGAAATCGAGTCTGGCATGGTGGTGAGGTCGACTTGCTGGATCCGTCGCCACAAATCGACGTACTCCCCCATGGCGATGGGCTCAACGCTCCATGCATATCCCCAATCTAGGTGAGGTGATCAAGAGATTCACAAACCAGCCTAGAGCGTTGGCGTCTGCGATGGAAAAAAGCACCCACTGGCGGCACAATCTCTGGAATGGAGTGACCACCGATCCGGTGGTCGATCCAAAAATAACAGGAGCGGCCATCTCCCAAGGTCTAGATTGTTGATGCGTCAAGAGGTCTCGCAATTCGGGCTAACGTGGCAAATTCAGTTGGTGCCAGGGCTGAGAAGTGTCCATTGCCGGAAGCCATAGGCATCATGTTCATAGGGCGATGCCCATGCGTTGCAGATCCTGGATGCTGAGGCCGCCAAGCTCAAGCTACTACCGACATATCTTCGCTGAGCTGACAAGGCAATAACCCGCTTTGGCATCTTTGCACCCTTGCCAAAGGAAGTCATGGATCACCCTGGTGATCTTCTTGAGGGCAGGCGGGGAAATCTCCATCTCCATTAGGATGTGTGCGGGCATCATGGTGAGGACAAGTCGGACAAGGGGCCACCTCTCACCGCACAAGAGCAGCAACACTTTACAGGTAGCAGGCTTGCGGATGAGTCTGTCTACCAAGGGTGTAAGTGTCGCAGAAGAGACTTTGCACACGGACAAGGGGAGCCCGAGGTATTGAATGGGGAAAGTCATCACTGGAAAGGAGAGTGAGGCACTGATCTTGTCGAAAGCTTGTTGTGAGCAGAGAATTGGCGTGGCCGGGCATTTTGAGAAATTGGTGCACGAGCCAGAAGCTTTCCCAAACGCCTGCAAAATTGCACAAATGATGCAAGCTCTTGATGGTCAGGGTGATTAGAAAAGCCACAATGTCATCTGCGAAAAGTGCAACACTCGATGCGGCATGTCACATAGTGATATGCTTTAAGATGCCAGAACTCACCGCATGCTGCAGCACGGAATTGAGGGTGTCGGTTACGATCACGAAGAACATGGGAGATAGAGAATCTCCTTGTCGCAAGCCAGGAGCTGTTGGGGAACGTAGCAGAAATTCAAAATTTTCCTACGTGTCACCAAGATCTATCTATGGAGAAACCAGCAACGAGGGGAAGGAGAGTGCATCTACATACCCTTGTAGTTCGCTAAGCGGAAGCGTTCAAGAGAACGGGGTTTAAGGAGTCGTACTCGTCGTGATCCAAATCACCGGAGATCCTAGTGCCAAACGGACGGCACCTCCGCGTTCAACACACGTACAGCCCGGTGACGTCTCCCACGCCTTGATCCGGCAAGGAGAGAGGGAGAGGTTGAGGAAGAATCCATCCAGCAGCAGCACAACGGCGTGGTGATGATGGAGGAGCGTGGTAGTCCAGCAGGGCTTCGCCAAGCACCGCGAGATATGAGGAGAAGGGAGAGAGGTATAGCTGCGCCAACAGGAGAAGAAACTCATGTGTTGGGCTGCTCCTATGCCTCCACTATATATAGGGGGAGAGGGGGCTGCGCCCCCACCTAGGTTTCGACCCCTAGGGGGCGGCGGCCAGCCCTAGATCCCATCTAGGGGGGGCGGCCAAGGGGTGGAGAGGGGGAAACTTGCCCCCCAAGCAAGGTGGGGCGCCCCCTCCCCAAACCCTAGGCGCCTTGGGCCTTGGTGGGAGGGCGCACCAGCCCACCTGGGGCTGGTGCCCTCTCACACTTGGCCCATGCAGCCCTCTGGGGCCGGTGGCCCCACTTGGTGGACCCCCGGGACCCTCCCGGTGGTCCCGGTACGTTACCGATAAAACCCAAAACTTTTCCGGTGACCAAAACAGGACTTCCCATATATAAATCTTTACCTCCGGACCATCCCGGAACTCCTCGTGACGTCCGGGATCTCATCCGGGACTCCGAACAACATTCGGTAACCACATACAAGCTTCCTTTATAACCCTAGCGCCATCGAACCTTAAGTGTGTAGACCCTACGGGTTCGGGAGACATGCAGACATGACCGAGACGTTCTCCGATCAATAACCAACAGCGGGATCTGGATACCCATGTTGGCTCCCACGTGTTCCACGATGATCTCATCGGATGAACCACGATGTCAAGGACTCAGTCGATCCCGTATACAATTCCCTTTGTCTAGCGGTATTATCTTGCCCGAGATTCGATCGTCGGTATACGATACCTTGTTCAATCTCGTTACCGGCAAGTCTCTTTACTCGTTCTGTAACACATCATCCCATGATCAACCCCTTGGTCACATTGTGCACATTATGATGATGTCCTACCGAGTGGGCCCAAAGATACCTCTCCGTTTACACGGAGTGACAAATCCCAGTCTCGATCCGTGTCAACCCAAAAGACACTTTCGGAGATACCTGTAATGCACCTTTATAGTCACCCAGTTACGTTGTGACGTTTGATACACCCAAAGCACTCCTACGGTATCCGGGAGTTACACGATCTCATGGTCTAAGGAAGAGATACTTGACATTGAAAAAGCTCTAGCAAACGAACTACACGATCTTTGTGCTATGCTTAGGATTGGGTCTTGTCCATCACACCATTCTCCTAATGATGTGATCCCGTTATCAACGACATCCAATGTCCATAGCCAGGAAACCATGACTATCTGTTGATCACAACGAGCTAGTCAACTAGAGGCTCACTAGGGACATATTGTGGTCTATGTATTCACACGTGTATTACGATTTCCGGATAATACAGTTATAGCATGAATAAAAGACAATTATCATGAACAAGGAAATATAATAATACTTTTATTATTGCCTCTAGGGCATATTTCCAACAGTCTCCCACTTGCACTAGAGTCAATAATCTAGTTCACATCGCCATGTGATTAACACTCACAGGTCACATTGCCATGTGACCAACATCATCAAATGAGTTCTGGGGTTTGATCATGTTTTGCTTGTGAGAGAGGTTTTAGTCAACGGGTCTGCAACATTCAGATCCGTATGTGCTTTGCAAATTTCTAGGTCATATTGTAAACGCTGCTTCCACGCTCCACTTGGAGCTATTGCAAATGGTTGCTCCACTATACGTATCCGGTTTGCTACTCAGAGTCACTCAGATAGGTGTTAAAGCTTGCATCGACGTAACCCTTTACGCCGAACTCTTTATCACCTCCATAATGGAGAAACATGTCCTTATTTACTCCAAGGACAATTTTGACCGCTGTCCAATGATCCATTCCTGGATCATTCTTGTACCCCTTGACTGACTCATGGCAAGGCACACTTCCGGTGCGGTACAAAGCATAGCATACTATAGAGCCTACGTCTGAAACATAGGGGGCGACCTTCGTCCTTTTTCTCTATTCTGCCGTGGTCGAGCTTTTAAGTCTTAACTTCATACCTTACATCTCAGGCAAGAACTCCTTCTTTGACTGATCCATCTTGAACACCTTCAAGATCATGTCAAGGTACGTGCTCATTTGAAAGTACTATTAAGCATTTTGATCTATCTTATAGATCTTGATGCTTATTATTCAAGTAGCCTAATCCAGGTTTTCCATTGAAAAACACTTTTCAAATAATCCTATATGCTTTCCAGAAATTCTACATCATTTCTGATCAACAATATGCCAACAACATATACTCATCAGAAATTCTATAGTGCTCCCACTCACTTCATTGGAAATACAAGTTTCTCATAAACTTTGTATAAACCCAAAATCTTTGATCATCTCATCAAAGCGCACATTCCAACTCCGAGATGCTTACTCCAGTCCTTAGAAGGATCGCTGGAGGCAGCATACCTTTTAGCATCCTTAGGATCGACAAAACTTTTCTAATTTTATCACATACAACCTTTCCTTACGAAAACTGGTAAGGAAACTCGTTTTGTCATCCATCTGCCAGATTTCATAAATGCAGCTAATGCTAACATGATTCCGACGGACTTAAGCATCGCTACGGATGAGAAAATCTCATCGTAGTCAACTCCTTGAACTTGTGAAAAACTTTTCGCCACAAGTCGAGCTTCATAGACGGTGACATTACCGTCCACGTCCGTCTTCTTAAAGATCCATTTATCTCAATGGCTTGCCGATCATCGGGCAAGTCCACCAAAGTCCATGCTTTGTTCTGATACATGGATCCTATCTCGGATTTCATGGCTTCTAACCATTTGTCGGAATTTGGGCCCACCATTGCTTCTCCATAGCTCGTAGGTTCATTGTTGTCTAGCAACATGACCCTCAAGACAAGATTACCGTACCACTCTGAAGCAGTACGCATCCTTGTCACCCTACGAGGTACGGTAGTGACTTGATCCGAAGTTTCATGATCACTATCATAAGCTTCTACTTCAATTGGTGTAGGTGCAACAGGAACAACTTCCTGTGCCCTGCTACACACTAGTTGTAGTGATGGTTCAATAACCATATCAAGTCTCCACCATCCTCCCACTCAACTTTTCGAGACAAACTTTTCCTCGAGAAAGGACCCGATTCAAGAAACAATCCCTATTGCTTTCGGATCTGAATTAGGAGGTTTACCCAACTGTTTTGGGTGTCCCATGAAGATGCATTTTATCCGCTTTGGGTTCAAGCTTATCAACCTGAAACTTTTTCACATAAGCATCGTAGCCCCAAACTTTTAAGAAATGACAGCTTAGGTTTCTCTAAACCATAGTTCATACAGTGTCATCTCAACGGAATTACGTGGTGCCCTAATTAAAGTGAATGTGGTTGTCTCTAATTCCTAACCCATGAACGATAGTGGTAATTCGACAAGAGACATCATGGTACGCACCATATCCAATAGGGTGCAACTATGATGTTCGGACACACCATCAAACTATGGTGTTCCAGGAGGAATTAATTGTGAAACAATTTCCGCAATGTCTTAATTGCGTGCCAAAGCTCGTAACTCAGATACTCATCTCTATGATCATATCATAGACATTTCATCCTCTTGTCACGATGATCTTCAACTTCACTCTGAAATTACTTGAACCATTCAATAATTCAGACTTGTGTTTCATCAAGTAAATATACTCTACATCTACTCGAATCATCTGTGAAGTAAGAACATAACGATATTCACTGCATGCCTCAGCACTCATTGGACTGCACACATAAAAATGTGTTACTTCCAACAAGTTGCTATCTTGTTCCATCTTACTGAAAATGAGGCTTTTCAGTCATCTTGCCCATGTGGTATGATTTGCATATCTCAAGTGATTCAAAATCAAGTGAGTCCAAACGATCCATCTGCATGGAGTTTCTTCATGCGTATACACCAATAGACATGGTTCGCATGTCTCAAACTTTTCAAAAACGAGTGAGTCCAAAGATCCATCAATATGGAGCTTCTTCATGCGTTTTATACCAATATGACTTACATGGCAGTGCCACAAGTAAGTGGTACTATCATTATTATCTTATATCTTTTGGCATGAAAATGTGTATCACTACGATCGAGATTCAATAAACCATTCATTTCAGGTGCAAAACCATTGAAGGTATTATTCAAATAAACAGAGTAACCATTATTCTCCTTAAATGAATAACCGTATTGCGATAGACATAATCCAATCATGTCTATGCTCAACGCAAACACCAAATCTCGATGGTAGAGGGAGCGTGCGATGCTTGATCACATCAACCTTGGAAACACTTCCAACACATATCGTCAGCTCACCTTTAGCTAGTCTCCGTTTATTCCGTAGCTTTTATTTCGAGTTACTAACACTTAGCAACCGAACCGGTATCTAATACCCTGGTGCTACTAGGAGTACTAGTAAAGTACACATTAACATAATGTATATCCAATATACTTCTATCGACCTTGCCAGCCTTCTCATCTACCAAGTATCTAGGGTGGTTCCGCTTCAGTGCCCGTTCCTTTTATTACAGAAGCACTTAGTCTCGGGTTTGGGTTCAACCTTGGGTTTCTTCACTAGAGCAGCAGCCGTTTCATGAAGTATCCCTTCTTGCCCTTGCCCTTCTTGAAACTAGTGGTTTCACCAACCATCAACAATTGATGCTCCTTCTTGATTTCTACTTTCGCGGTGTCAAACATCACGAATACCTCAAGGATCATCATATCTATCCCTGATATGTTATAGTTCATCACGAAGCTCTAGCAGCTTGGTGGCAATGACTTTGGAGAAACATCACTATCTCATCTGGAAGATTAACTCCCACTCGATTCAAGTGATTGTGGTACTCAGACAATCTGAGCACAAGCTCAACGATTGAGCTTTCCTCCCTTAGTTTGCTGGTTAAGAAAATCGTCGGAGGTCTCATACCTCTTGACATGGGCACGAGCCTGAAATCCCAATTTCAGCCCTCGAAAACATCTCATATGTTCCGCGATGTTTCGAAAAACGTCTTTGGTGCCTCAACTCTAAACCGTTTAACTGAACTATCACGTAGTTATCAAAACGTGTATGTCCGATGTTCGCAACATCCACAGACGACGTTTGGGGTTCAGCACACTGAGCGGTGCATTAAGGACATAAGCTTTCTACTGTCCGCATAATCGCTACTGTCAACTTTCAACTATATTTTCTCTAGGAACATATCTAAACAGTGGAACTAAAGCGCGAGCTTACGACATAATTTGCAAAGATCTTTTGACTATGTTCAGGATAATTAAGTTCATCTTATGAACTCCCACTCAGATAGACATCCCTCTGGTCATCTAAGTGATTACATGATCCAAGTCAACTAGGCCGTGTCCGATCATCACGTGAGACGGACTAGTCATCATCGGTGAACATCTTCATGTTGATCGTATCTACTATACGACTCATGCTCGACCTTTCGGTCTCCGTGTTCCGAGGCCATGTCTGTACATGCTAGGCTCGTCAAGTTAACCCTAAGTGTTTTCGCTGTGTAAAACTGTCTTACACCCGTTGTATGTGAACGTAAGAATCCATCACACCCGATCATCACGTGGTGCTTAGAAGCGACGAACTGTAGCAACGGTGCACAGTTAGGGGAGAACACTTCTTGAAATTTTGTAAGGGATCATCTTATTTACTACCGTCGTCCTAAGTAAACAAGATGCATAAACATGATAAACATCACATGCAATCAAATAGTGACATGATATGGCCAATATCATTTTGCTCCTTTTGATCTCCATCTTCGGGGCTCCATGATCATCATCGTCACCGACATGACACCATGATCTCCATCATCATGATCTCCATCATCGTGTCTTCATGAAGTTGTCTCGCCAACTATTACTTCTACTACTATGGCTACCGGTTAGCCATAAAGTAAAGTAATTACATGGCGTTGTTCAATGACACGCAGGTCATACAATAAATCAAGACAACTCCTATGGCTCCTGCTGGTTGTCATACTCATCGACATGCAAGTCGTGATTCCTATTACAAGAACATGATCAATCTCATACATCACATATCATTCATCACATTCTTCTTGGCCATATCACATCACATAGCATACCCTGCAAAAACAAGTTAGACGTCCTCTAATTGTTGTTTGCATGTTTTACGTGGCTGCTATGGGTTTCTAGCAAGAACGTTTCTTACCTACGCAAAACCACAACGTGATATGCCAATTTCTATTTACCCTTCATAAGGACCCTTTTCATCGAATCCGTTCCGACTAAAGTGGGAGAGACTGGCACCCGCTAGCCACCTTATGCACGAAGTGCATGTCAATCGGTGGAACCTGTCTCACGTAAGAGTACGTGTAAGGTCGGTCCGGGCCGCTTCATCCCACAATACCGTCGAAATAAGATTGGACTAGTAACGGTAAGCATATTGAACAAAATCAACGCCCACTACTACTTTGTGTTCTACTCGTGCAAAGAATCTACGCATAGACCTAGCTCATGATGCCACTGTTGGGGAACGTAGCAGAAATTCAAAATTTTCCTAAGTGTCACCAAGATCTATCTATGGAGAAACCAGCAACGAGGGGAAGGAGAGTGCATCTACATACCCTTGTAGTTCGCTAAGCGGAAGCGTTCAAGAGAACGGGGTTTAAGGAGTCGTACTCGTCGTGATCCAAATCACCGGAGATCCTAGTGCCGAACGGACGGCACCTCCGCGTTCAACACACGTACAGCCCGGTGACGTCTCCCACGCCTTGATCCAGCAAGGAGAGAGGGAGAGGTTGAGGAAGACTCCATCCAGCAGCAGCACAACGGCGTGGTGATGATGGAGGAGCGTGGTAGTCCAGCAGGGCTTCGCCAAGCACCGCGAGATATGAGGAGAAGGGAGAGAGGTATAGCTGCGCCAACAGGAGAAGAAACTCATGTGTTGGGCTGCTCCTATGCCTCCACTATATATAGGGGGAGAGGGGGCTGCGCCCCCACCTAGGTTTCCACCCCTAGGGGGCGGCGGCCAGCCCTAGATCCCATCTAGGGGGGCGGCCAAGGGGTGGAGAGGGGGAAACTTGCCCCCCAAGCAAGGTGGGGCGCCCCCTCCCCAAACCCTAGGCGCCTTGGGCCTTGGTGGGAGGGCGCACCAGCCCACCTGGGGCTGGTGCCCTCTCACACTTGGCCCATGCAGCCCTCTGGGGCCGGTGGCCCCACTTGGTGGACCCCCGGGACCCTCTCGGTGGTCCCGGTACGTTACCGATAAAACCCGAAACTTTTCCGGTGACCAAAACAGGACTTCCCATATATAAATCTTTACCTCCGGACCATTCCGGAACTCCTCGTGACGTCCGGGATCTCATCCGGGACTCCGAACAACATTCGGTAACCACATACAAGCTTCCTTTATAACCCTAGCGTCATCGAACCTTAAGTGTGTAGACCCTACGGGTTCGGGAGACATACAAACATGACCGAGACGTTCTCCGATCAATAACCAACAGCGGGATCTGGATACCCATGTTGGCTCCCACATGTTCCACGATGATCTCATCGGATGAACCACGATGTCAAGGACTCAGTCGATCCCGTATACAATTCCCTTTGTCTAGCGGTATTATACTTGCCCGAGATTCGATCGTCGGTATACCGATACCTTGTTCAATCTCGTTACCGGCAAGTCTCTTTACTCGTTCTGTAACACATCATCCCGTGATCAACCCCTTGGTCACATTGTGCACATTATGATGATGTCCTACCGAGTGGGCCCAGAGATACCTCTCCGTTTACACGGAGTGACAAATCCCAGTCTCGATCCGTGTCAACCCAAAAGACACTTTCGGAGATACCTGTAATGCACCTTTATAGTCACCCAGTTACGTTGTGACGTTTGATACACCCAAAGCACTCCTACGGTATCCGGGAGTTACACGATCTCATGGTCTAAGGAAGAGATACTTGACATTGAAAAAGCTCTAGCAAACGAACTACACGATCTTTGTGCTATGCTTAGGATTGGGTCTTGTCCATCACATCATTCTCCTAATGATGTGATCCCGTTATCAACGACATCCAATGTCCATAGCCAGGAAACCATGACTATCTGTTGATCACAACAAGCTAGTCAACTAGAGGCTCACTAGGGACATATTGTGGTCTATGTATTCACACGTGTATTACGATTTCCGGATAATACAGTTATAGCATGAATAAAAGATAATTATCATGAACAAGGAAATATAATAATACTTTTATTATTGCCTCTAGGGCATATTTCCAACAGGAGCGTGGGCGATGGGAGGGCATGGCTGCCTGTTCACTAGGACCCGGGTGGATGTTGTGGAGACAAGAATGGAGATCCATTCACACCAATGATTTCCAAAGTCGGGGTGCCGCGGAGTCTTGGTGAGGAAGGGCCATGACACGGAGTCGAACACACATGCATGTCAAGTTTGAGGAGTACTCAAGGAGACTTGAGGTTGTGGAGGAGCCTTTCCGTCTGTTGAACAGGACAGAAGTTATCATGGACACCACGTCCAACGATGAAAGCGCTTGGTTGACAGCCATGAGCTCTCCCATCCGTAGCTCCAATCGTAGCAACATGACTTCGACGAAGAGCTTTGCAAGAAGATGTATCAAGCGATGTGACGGTAGTCGAAAAGCAAGGATGAGTTCGGCCTCTTGGGGAGAAGTGTGAGAAGTGCCTCATTGAGTGTGAAAGCCACATCCATTCACGGCGAAGAGCTTGGCAAAGGCCTCACGTATGTCGTCCTTACTGGTGGCCCAACACGCCTGCAAGAACTCGGTTTTGAAGCCGTCCGGGCCAGGGGCCTCCCCCATGGGGTGGCTGCCCAGATTGTATTTTACCACCTGCACTAACCTAAACTTGATGTATTCTTTTACCAAAGTCATGCTACGGAAAATCAAAGTGAGAAGTCGGGATGGGGCAGGAGCGGTAATGTTCATGCTGAACAGTAAAAAAAAGTAGCACTCCAAAAAACTGTTTTTTTTTGCCATGCAAGATGCTCGAGTGCGCTATGTGCATGCAAATTTTTATGGTGAAACGACATTTGAGGAGCTCGTGGACAACAAACAAAATTAGGTCTACAAAAAGTGCCTTTTTAAAAAGTTTATTGAAGTGCTGAATTTTGTTTTTGTGCCAAGAGCTCCTCAAATGTCCTTTCGCCATAAAAATTTCTAGGCTCTTCAAATTTTGTTTTTAAAAATATTCAGGCTTACTGGACTTTTTTGCTTATTCTTTATTTTACTGTTCACAAACAGAAATAGGTGAGCCTGGGCTCCGAATTTCCGCTCTAGGGGCAGGATGAGATAACAATAGAAGTCAGTTTCTGTATCATAGGACTTCCATACCAGGTTTCCGTAATTTAAATGTCTACACAATATTGTACTTCACCAACATCTCAATAATATATGATAAATATGTAACACAAATTACTATACTACATTTAGAATATTCACACGAATACATGGGTCGCCCTGCAAGTTCCAACAGTCCAGAATACTTTTGCAACAAATTCGTTTGAGTAGAGCCAAATATATGCAAGTTTTCCATGGATGCAATTTATTGTGTGCTCTGAACTGCTTGCATTTAGTAATTTCTTGGTTTTCGCTTCTAGAAAAGTGCTTCACTGTTCTATCCAAGACAGAATTTCTATCATAAGATCGTGCAAACAACACATCACGGCTTAAACGGTGCAAACACGACTACTGAATTTTGTCCGCCAAATCCAAATGAATTGGAGATGCCTGCATTTTAAAGGGCAATATATGAATTAGTGAAAGGAATTTGTAGGTTGTTCACTATCTCGTTTGCATTTTGCATTTGCATGCAGTACTCTACTCACCAACATTTACTTCGTGCCGTTGTTTCACATTATGCACCGTGTCAAATTGATCAACTGCCGGTTCTGGATTCTGCGGTTGATAGATTGTAAGAAATTTTTAGTTACATGTATATAGACCAAATGTTCATATGGCCGAGCTTCGGGCATGACTGTTAATACTTTGTTAGAGTTTCATATATACTTACAAACTGGTTTATAGTTGGGTGCACCCATCCGGTGGTGATCGCTTTGATGGTCGCAATGGCTTCCAAGGCACCTGCCGCGCCAAGGCTATGGCCAATCATGGACTGGAAACACAGGTTTTGCATGCATCAAGACCCTAGAAAAGCCATCTCACTAGAGTATCTCTCTCCAGTGAAGTTGCAAAGGTACGTAAAATGTGTGCTTAAAATGACACAGATCTGAATGGAAGAGCAATTAACCTTCGTTGCATTCAGCTTAATCTGGGATGGGTCCTTGAAGACTTGCTTCAAAGCTTTCACTTCTGCCAGGTCTCCAGCAAGGGTCGAGGTTGCATGGGCATTTATGTAATTGACCTACAATGCAAATGCAAATAATAATTATACATGCACCAAAACTCTCTGGCCAGTCCAGGAATAAAAACGAAGTGACCAGATTAATCGACCCGGTTTATTCTATAACTGGTAGGAGGTAATATTTGGTGGTCACCTCCTCCAGCGCCACACCTGCATTTTCAAGGCTCCTTGTTATGCACGATGAAACACCAAGGCCATCTGGTCTCGGATCAGTCATGTGGTGAGCGTCGCTGTTTACGGCGCCTCCCAAGTACTCCGCAAGAATCGGAGCGCCGCGCCTCATTGCATGCTCAAGGCTTTCCATGACCTGCAAAAGAAATAATTGTTTAATGATGTACAACGCCGAATAAAATCAATCGTCTATGGGCTAGTCTCCTGGTAATGTTTTCATTTATGTTCCCATTTTTGTGCTTGTGGTAAGTTCGAGAGAAGCATGTGTTGCTTCCTTACGAAGGTGAGCAAACCCAACAACGTTCCAAAATATTCTTGCAACTGGAATACTCTCTCCAGTTCACGAAAATAATAATGTTGTAGACATGTTTCGAGTAAATCTTAGAAATTTTGACCGTAAACGTCATTTTTTCAGCGAACTAGATTAAACTGTTGTTGTCTAATTGGAAAAGTTCATATTAAACTTGAAATTACGGTGCCAATTCTTATTTGAACCATGAACTATGAAATCATGTCTGTTATTAACCCTTCAACTATTTAAAACTGTTGAACTTTGAGCTTATCCTGGTTTAGGTATTGGTTTGTTCTATGTTGGTGTACCAAAAGTAGTGTCAAATTTCGGTAGTATGGACCAAACCAATGTAACGAGTAGACTTGACTAATCAAGTATAGAGTTTTTCATGTGAAAAATATCAAGAACTTGTCGGTAACAAGAGCAACTGAAATTATTATCTTTCATGTAAGCTAGCTAGACGGGGATATGTTACTACTTCCATTATTATTTTTCATTAAACACAATATCCACAATATATGTAATTGTTGCATCTTAGTGCACATATGACTAGGAGTGGATTACATCAAATTTATCCTGAAATTATGCCAACTATAGATATTTTTTTAGCGGGGGTGCAAACCATAGATGTTGAGACTATGCAATGCATATGTGAGAAATTTCTAAAGATTTGTGAGATCTGATGAGCTAGTAACTTACTATTTCCCATGGTAGTCATGCAAGTGATTCTTCATGGCAAAGTCAGAAGCTTCTAGAAACATTCAGCAAACTAAAAGAGAATGATATTTGCCATAAAGTTATTAGAATACATATTTTAGATATGTGCAATTGTAAATGGTAGAATATTCAAAGATAATATTTAGCGAGGACGCTCTAGTTAGAAAATATATTATAAACAAGGATACGATCTTGACATATGTAGAATCCAATGGCTACTAAGCATGATCCTAGGTATAGCTATGAGAAAATGGCATAAGAAGGGATAATAGCTACTAAGAAGCGTGGGTTATCTACCAAATTTTGAAAAGGTTAATGAAGAATTAGTTATTACCATGAGAATGTGGTTTTCTTGATAGTCTCTTATAGTATGACTGCTGCTATGCATGCTATATAGTGTACACACTCACGTGACTCTCTCTCTCTCTCTCTCTCTCTCTCTCTCTCTCTCTCTCTCTCTCTCTCTCTCT
>NC_041383.1:149155109-149163126 GCF_002162155.2 Triticum dicoccoides | reverse complement strand
TCTCTGTGTGTGTGTATGTTTATGTTCTCGAGAAAAAAAAGAATTTGAACCCTACATGAATAGGGAGAAAATGAAAAAACTTCTAAGGATTTAACTAAAAAATGCATGTTAAACAAAAATAATTAAAATGCAAGAGTAGTCATTTGAACGGAGCACTAAAATAAAAAACAAGAAACTTATTGTGATCATATGCTGATGAATATAAAACATAAAAGTAACTCTTAAATTTCAAAATTGAGAACTGAGAAGTCAATCCCACATGAATGGTAGCAACATTCCGTTTATTAATTGATTTGATATCGCAAATAGCACGGGCTAGTTTTTCTAGTTTCCGCTTCAAGATATTGTGGTACTCCGCCGGTTCATATTAGTTGTCGCTCAAATGGATGTATGTAGAACCAAAATACATCTAGATATATTCGTTTCAACGAAAATTAATATGGATCGGAGGGAATACTTTTCATGTTTGACAGAATAAATGTTAATTATTAGTTTTTATTTTATAACGGGAACAAAAATAACATAGAGAACATTTATACTTCTGAGTTCCTCAACATGTAGTAGAAAAAGAAATATTTTAACTTTGTTTTTAATTTACATAAATTCAGATGAGCGCTCAATCAAAGTTGTGACATACAAAGCTTAGATGGAAAGCCTAGTTGTTTTCGACATCTAAATATCTTTTACCACCAATACAACCGGTTACTCACTCACATCATTCACTCCTTCATGGACGCACAAGGAGAGATAGTAGAAGAGAAAAGAACACAACGATTTTTGTGACACCCAAGTGTTGAAATATAGATGGGCTTTAGGTCGTAAAACAACTTCAGAAAAATCTCTAAAGGCCCATGTGGATGTCATGACTAGGTGGTGGGAAGTTTAATACCACCCTGGAAGTGGAGGATATTTTGGACCTCCTTAAAACAAGAAGAGTGGTTCCCGCACGCTCCCCATCTGCCGCCCGCGTGTCGTGTTTGGTGAACGAGCCGAGCCGAGATCAGACCGATATCACCCAACTCTGATTAGATCACATCTGCCTCCTCTCGCCCAACTCACAGTAGGCCTCCGGAACCCCGCCTTTTGCGATCCACCCTGAATAATGGTGTAAGTCCGATTTGGACCCGAAACATCAAGACGTCCATATTGAACCTTGACTATTTAGAGATGTTGAACTTGAACCTAGGTCAGATATTTGTAGTGTTTTGTACTTCCGTGTTTCCGAAAATTGCGGTACCATTCATAGATGTAGCAAATGCTAGGAATTTATAATGTGCAAATGCTCATAAAAATGTTCATTGTTCATGTCACCAAAAATAAAGAGAGATGAGTTGATTGATTGTCTTTTTTCTCCATGGAACATAAATGGTCACATTTTTTTGTTGAGTTTTGAAACTTCTAATATACAAAGCTGTCCTACAAAATAGCCACGTGGAGGTATGGTGTTGGTTTCACATTCTGGTGTTCTAAAAATAATTTATGAGTGTGACTATTAAGCATAATCATCAACCCATATATACCCATAAGATCGTTCATGTTCGATATAAAAGAAGCCTAAAAGAGAAATGCATATCTCTTCTCATTTGTGCATATGACAATAGTAGTCATATGTTTTGGAGTTTTCATGAATCATCGCAGCACAAAACCACTGCGAAAAACTAGTCTATGTCTCATATTAAACTGTTAAGAAATTCAAGATTTAATTTTCACACAGTTACATAATTTAGTGTTGAAGCCAGATAAAACAAAATATATAGTTGGTAGTTCAAACTGAACTTTTCTCTTGTCTATGTGAAGTGCTTGTATAGATTGATAAAATGCAAAAAAATAAATCCAATTAGGCTCTCAGGAGCATATGCTCCTGCCCGTCAAAAATGTGTTTTGCAAATGTCAATAAAAAATAAAAAATAGATGTGTTTATTGTCACACCCAAATACTACCTGCAATTTTTTTGTCAAAAAGCTTAAGCATTTGAGTTGTGCAAAAATAAGCGAACGCCAAATGCTACTTTTAATTTTGTTTTTTCACCGAGAAGCACAGCTATCCCGTTTCGCATGAAAAATATCAAGCACGAAAAATAGAATTTTTAAGTGTTGTTTACTATGTATTTATTTTGAATTTACTATTATCTAGAGGCATATGCTCTCCAAAGCCAAAACGGCCCTCCGGATAAAATGCATGTTCAAACTTTGAAGGCTAACATGTCTTCTAGCGGGGTTGGGCGTGACGTGAGTACTCTGCCAAAAATATGTGCGTACTGATTACAGTAAGTAAGATGCTATTACCCTCAAAAGTAAAAGAAAAGGTAAGATGCTACTCGGATGTAGTAAGGGTTTTACACAATGTTTACGTACCATAATTCAAATGGACAACGGTTAGCTAAAATCAAGGGAACGGTTGCCAAATTGAATACACTAGTAGGTATAGATTTTGTCGGACTTTTTACGTAAGGATAGCATTTTCGGTAAGTAAATATCAAACTTCAAACATACCAGTACTCCGGCTCCTTCACCGAGGACAAAGCCGTCGCGGTCCTTGTCCCACGGCCTCGACGCCGTGCCGGGGTCGTCGTTCCTCTGCGACAGCGCCCTGCACGCGAAGAACGCGCCGAGGGCGATCGGGATGATGCCAGCTTCGGTGCCACCGGCGATCATGACGTCGGCTCGGCCCAGTCGGATCTGGTCCGCGGCGCTGTTGAAGCAGTGGTTGGAGGTGGCACACGCGGTGGAGATCGAGAAGTTCGGGCCTAGGAAGCCGTCGGCAGCGTCCATGGCGACCAAGGCGGAGCTGATGTTGGTTATGGCGTGCGGGATGCACAGGGGAGATATCTTCCCGCACCCCTTGGTCACCAGGCTCGCGATGCCGTCGGAGAGCGCCGTGATGCCGCCCATGCCGGAGCCGACGACCACGCCGGCCCGTTCTTTGTCGACCTTCTCCATGGCGCTGGTGCCGGGGGCGAGGCTTGCGCACTCGAGGGCCTTCTTGGTGGCGACGAGGGCGTAGCGGTGGATGTCGTCAAGGCGGCGGTCGAGCTTGCCGTCGACGTAGCCCTCGGAGGAGAAGCCGCGGATCTGGGCGGCGAAGCGCGTGGGGAACCCGGAGGCGTCGAAACGGTCGATGGCGCCGACGCCGCTCTCCCCGGCGAGGAGCCGCTCGTAGTATACGTCCACGTCGTTCCCGAACACCGACACCAGGCCCATCCCCGTGATCACCACCCGCTTCCTCGGGTCGGTCTCCCGCCGAGGCGCCGACGACGACACTGCTGAGGCGCGAACGAAGAGGCGGGATGGCCGCCTCGGCTGCGCGCAGCAGGGCGCGGCGGCCGCGTTCGGGAGAAGCAGGTTTTGCATGGCCCGCGGGAGGGAGGTTTTGGGTATACGTCGCCGGCAACATCACTCTAAGAAGTACGTGTCCGCCTTCGTTGCTGATGGGCGTCGACACGCCAGGTTCCGAGAATTCCGGGTACAATATGAATGTCGTGACAAAGTGCCTTGTTGTATCGCGTCGGTCGCCCGATCTGGGCAGCGGATCGGAAACCTCCGCAGCCGTCGGCTGTACTTGTGCGTAGAGAGCCGTTCGTGTCCAATATCTCATATTCCTCTCCGGCAGCTTTCTCCGCTGTGGAGCAGCGCATCCCTCGCCTTGCACTCACAGCGACGAGCTCGTTGCACATCGCTAGCGGCATCCCCAATGTCACGCTCCCAGCACACACCACCGGTGAGATCACGACAGTCCGTGTCGCCGCTCGCCGCGTGTTCCCTGGCAATGCCGGTGACGATCGCTCACAGCATTGGGTGTCGCCATTCGCAGCATCGACCTTGGATCATCGCAGCCACTGGACCTAGCAACAATGTTGTGCCCGTCGCTGCTCCATCCCCGCCTGCTCGTAGCACCACCACGCAACGTTGCTAGCCACAGCGCCAACCCGAGTCAGTTGCAGCATAGTCGACGCGCCCCTACTCCCATTACAGCACCGCCGTAGACCCATCAAAGCTCCTGGCGACACCGATCACAGCACCGGCCAATGCCGGCACTGGCGGAGCTTCTTGGAGGCCAAAGGGATCACGAACCCCCCTTGCAAAAGTGAAAAACAAAATTTATTACTAAGCATTATGGTCCAACACATGAATATACAACTTTCCTCGTCATCCTAATGTTACGATACACCTATCAGCCTTTCATGCTCGTCTCTTCTACCTCAAGTAGAAGGAAATCATGTCTCCATCCTCTCGCTCCCTAGAAATTTGATTTCTACACCCTGTCCCAATTCTTCAATCACGTTTCTCCACTGTAGAGTTCTCCCCTTTCTGGACTGCTCCATCGAGGCTTCCATTGCCAACCAACCATCACGCCGGTTGCTTGTTGCTGCTCCTGCATATGCACGCAGCAGTTGCTCCCTCCCCATGTTGCTGCAGTGATGCGCGCCACGGCCGAAGCCCAATGTAACGACAACCGATGAGCTGAAAGTGAACTCCTTCTACATGTCAATTTTGATTGCCATGGAAAGATGATTCGCATGTTCTAATTGCTGGACCATGGGGGTTAACATGTTGTATAAGCTAAAGAAACATGATTGGGATCATCAGATGTCCAATCAGTCAACCACATTCCAGTTATATCAATTAACTTGAATCTGATAAGTAACAATGATTATTCAATTATCGCGTAACATTTTTTTAATTTCTTTACATTGGGGACACGCCTTACTTTGACTTTTCATGCATATTTTTCTTCTAGTTTGGAAATTTTGGGCCCCCCTTAATTGCTCCTCTCGTCACGCTCCGCCACTAAATGCCTGTTGCAGCATCATCACCTTTGTCGTGTGGCTCGTTGCAACACTGGTCTCAGCTCTTGGTGTTATTGTTCCAGTTTCCCATGCGCTGGTCGTAGCACAGGCCTAGTCGCTGGCGATGCTTAGGCCTGGTCTTGGTACATGCATGGGCATTGTCCGCTAGGGGCGTGTTTGGTTGTTAGCATTCAGCTCATATAGGTCCTGCGGACGCAAAATGTGTGTGCTTGGGTTTCCTAGGCTGCACCGAAATATCGGCCTGCACGGTTTTCAAAGCAGAACCCATTCTGGCTAAGGAGGAACATCCGAATCAGCCGTTTCCTCAGAGCCATGCTCCAGTAGGTGCAACTTGGCGCGTGTCTGCACACGTTGGAAAGCACGGGAGATGAGACACTTTGGCCTTAACTCTCATCACCGCTCACCCTCTTCGTTCCATCGATGGCCGACGTTCCTCCACTACCACACCCCCCCTCCCCACCCCAAATTTTTGCCCACCTACAAGAGTACTTACCTCTGATGGCTTGTCGACATTGCGTTCAGGCAAGGGAGCCGCAGACTTTGGAAGTTGGAAGCTGATGAAGGCAACACCTGCCTTCTGCACTCAGACGCGCTGAGCATGTATTGAGCCCTCATCGACGGCGCGCACTTCCACTACGGGGGTGGGACTAAGACTGTGGTGGCAGGCACTTCCGTTGCGGGAATTACGATGATCGCCGCGACGACCGCATCAGAAGCGGCGGGGCCTTCCTCTTCGGCTTCAGCGGCTACAACTCTTCCATTTGTCAAATATTGTATGTTTTTTAGCGAACAAAGATTGGAAGGCCTGTACCGTGCCATTTTTAATTTTATAAATGAAGGGCAAAAATGTATGAAGTTACATGTAAGAGATGGTTGATGGAACAGAGAGTAGCAAGAGAAAGATGTGACTAACCGTTTGTTGGTGCTATTACAAGCCATACTCATTGTATACATAAGGGTTTTTTAACTAATGAGGATAGCAAAGGAGAAACGACGCACATGGTGGCCAAAAGGGAAGGGGAAAAATAATTACCTTTCCTGTTTATAGTTATGTTGTGAAAACTAAATATATGTTGTCCTCGAGGCATTTTGCAAAATAGAATAACTGATGCACATGTAATTTGCTTGTTCCGTTGCAATGCACCACGTCAAACTTCATACGTTGATATAAGCTCCAAAGGTGAAGAAATTTTTGCAACAGACTTCATCGTTTGAAAGTAGCCGAGATCACGTTCTCTAGAACAACATGCAGTTCAAGAAATTAAAAATGGAACCTTAAGTGCATGAAAACTTGCACATATATCTGTTTCACGTGATCCAAAACAAAATTCTGGATGATAATGTACTTGATACAATAACACGCCGCCCTCGGAACTCATGGCTTTTGTAATTTCTCAAAAGTTGCCTCCAAGTTGATTCACCTTTCTTGCCAACATAATGTCCAGCATATGGGTCAAAAAACATTTCGAACGCATAGTTTTTCCTTGATAAATGTCACTTTTATTAACTCAAAACGTCTCATCAGGCGATACACGCATAAAAAGCATACACTCATCCTCTACATAACTAGGATGTACACAGCCAAAACACAACGTGCACACACAAAGTAAACAACCAATGAGTAACGAAGTCATACAAGATCGTAACTATGCCCAAGAAGAAATGGGTGGTGAAGAGTCTACTAGAAGACCATACCACCATGTGGGCTAAAACATATTCGTGGCCACCTGCTCTAATTGCATACATCGTTGTAAGAAGAACACACATTAGGACTTACATGGCGCAAATACCACCACTGAATTTTGTCCTCCGAATCCAAATGAATTGGAGATACCTGTGTAAAGGGTAGAAAGAAATGAGTAAGGAGTGTATAGGGTGTGCCCCGTTCCGTTTGTATTTTTTTTGAATACATATTACTCACCAACGTGTACTTCGTGTTGTTGCTTTACACTACGCACCGTGTTAAATTGATCAACTTCCGGCTCTGGGTTCTGTAATTTACAAAGATCACAACTTCTGGTAACATGTAATCATACATTGCACTTGTAATGCAATTTCAACATATGTACAAAACGACCTACTATTTCAAACATAAATAAGTACTTACAAATTGGTTTATAGTAGGATGCACCCATCCGGTGGTTATGGCTTTGATGGTAGCGATGGCCTCCAAACCGCCTGCTGCGCCTAGGGAATGCCCTATCATTGACTAGAAAAAAAGAGAGAGGTTTCATGCATCAGAAAGAAACATACATCCAAATGAATTTCAAGTGAATTATACAAATGTCTCAGAAGCTTCCAAGATTAAAAAAAATGAACCTTGGTTGCGTTCAGTTTAATCCGAGATGGGTCCTTGAAGACGTGCTTCAAAGCATTCACCTCTGCAAGATCTCCGGCGGGGGTTGAGGTTGCATGAGCATTTATGTAATTGACCTGCAGTGAAAGAATTAACTTACAATTCATGACCCAGCTTGGAAGTAATTACCAAATATTGATAGAGATTAATACACAATTCCAAATGGTAGAAACTAAAACATATGATCGTCACCTCCTCTGGTGTGACGCCTGCATCTTCAAGGCCCTGCCTGATGCACACCGACACGCCACAGCCATCTGGTCTTGGATTAGTCATGTGGTAAGCATCGCTGTTTACGGCGCCTCCTAAGTACTCAGCCAGAATCGGAGCGTCGCGTCTCATTGCATGCTCGAGGCTTTCCATGACCTGCATTTTTATTTCAAGATGATCATTAGTAAGAAGAAAAAGTAATGATGTTTGTATAACACTTATGCCCCAAAGATGCAAAATAGAATCTGGGCTTCCAAATAACAAATAAAAAAATATTTCATTGATCTAAAAAGAATAATCTATTACTAAAATAATCTGAAAATAGATGTATATATAGGTGTGACCAATGTACATCATTCTATTTGTGAGCTAACAAAAAAGATAAATAACTGGATCTAAAATAGTTCTAGAACATTTTGCTATTATATATCCACAACGACCTTTTCTTTTATGCCGCTTATAAGTTTGCTTAGGACACATCTACATGTGCTTTAGCAAAATCGATTCAGATTTGAACTTTGACCAAATATTTAGCAAACAAAAGCTGAGTTCTATCTTATAAGATTATGCAATTGGATTTTACATTCAAATAAACGTGAAGTATTTAATAGTATAACATTTACAATAAATAATTTATATTCTAC